>NC_091432.1:188952566-189252566 GCF_964237555.1 Oryctolagus cuniculus | reverse complement strand
GCCATAGCAGAGAGCTGGAATAGAAGTGGAGCAGCCGGGACTTGAACCAGCATCCATATGGGATGCTGGCACTGCAGGCCAGGGCTTTAACACACTGCACCACAGTGCTGGTCCCTAATATTGTTGTATTTAAATCTGCCACTTTGTTATTATATTTTCCCATGGATTCTTTGTGTCTGTTTTCTTTTTCTGACCTTGTGTATTTTATTTTTATAGTTCCCCTTATTTCTTTGCTTCATCATTCTAAATCATTATTCCAGGATTTATAACATGCACCTTTAATTAATTTAATTCACCTTCACAAAATATAACGTGTCTTTATCTATGTTACACTTATTTAATTTCTCTATTCCTCTACTTTGTGTTTTTATTATAACTTTACTAATGTGTGTTTTAATCTACAAAATGATACATGGTTGATATCTTTAAATTTTAATTATCTTTAGATAAAGTTTAACATAAGAAAAGTAGTTACAATCATTTTTTTTTAAAAAGAAAAGTAGTTACAATCATATAAATTAGTGTGTGTATAGGTACACAAGTATGTAGATAGATATACACACACACATGTACTGTTTGCCCATGCCAAATGTAATTAGTATTTTTTCAAAGAATATTAGATTTTTTTACAAAGAAACTAGGACTCTAAATTCTGCATGCTTGCTGCTACTGAATTTATCATTATTTATGAATGTCTTAGAGCTATAATGATATGTACTGGTTACTATTTTTGCATAGTTAATCAGTACAAAATTAACCTAAAATAACATATGGTATCTATAGACAAATTTTCATTACTTTCAATTTTTTTGTATGAATATAACTGTGAATCTTGTATTTTTTTCCTTTTGTTCGAGAGCTAGATTTTTAAAAGCAAAAATCATACTAAAACTTTTTGTTCAAATTCAAAATTAAATACTAACTTTACTTCATATATCTAACATTTGTCTTTCCTCTTCTCTGTGTTGAAAACATCTTGTTGTATCTTGTTGTGGTGTTGGTTTGTTTTACAAATACTTGATGGTTAATGATGTATTTTAAAGTTCACATTGTCTACATGTGTATATACTTTTAAAGGAAAATTTATTCAGGGCTGGTGCTGTGGTGCAGCGAGTTGAAGCCCTGGCCTGAAGCGCCAGCATCCCATATGGGCACCAGTTCTAGTCCCAGCTGCTCGTCTTCCAATCCAGCTCTCTGCTAGGGCCTGGGAAAGCAGCAAAAGATGTCCCAAGTCCTTGGGCCCCAGCACCCACATGGGAGACCTTGAAGAAGCTCCTGGCTTCAGATCGGGGCAGCTCCGGCTGTTGAGGCCATCTGGGGAGTGAACCATAGGATGGAAGACCTCTCTCTCTCTCTCTCTCCCTTCCTCTCTCTGTGTAACTCTGACTTACAAATAAAGAAATACATGACTCTTTTAAAAAAATATGGCTCGTTCTCCATACTTTTTCTTTTATCTACTCTATGTAACCATGTTTTTATGATCACCTGTTTATCTTCTACTATGTTTAACATAAGCAAATATGTACACATAAATGTCTCCTTTCCTTTATGGATAAATGGCACTGTGATATACAGTGTATTCCACATTGCTCTTTCTCAATAGATACTTATGATGACCCAGAATCACATGTAGAGATATTCTTTATTCCTTTTTGAAACAGTATACTACTGTACTAGGGAGCATACCCTACTTTATTTCGTAGTATAGATAAGCATACCCCAGTTAGCACTATTTTTTGAACATATGAATTGCTTCCCTTTTTGTGCCATTTCAAAGAATTATGCATAGAATAAGCATGAGTATTTATCTGCATATTTTTGACAATGTATTTCTCCATTAGATTCCTAGAAGCAGTATTTATAGATCATATTATAAATAAACATATACTTTTCCTAGTTATCTCCAAAGACCTTTTCATGGGGTTGTAACTTTTAAAATTCTCAACAGCAAGGTATGACAATTCTTGTATTTCATTCAAAATTATGTTGTCAAACTTTGAATTTTTCTAGTCTGAAAGGAGAGAAGTAGTGTATCAGTATACCTTTAGCTCACATTTTCTTGTGGTTAAGAACCACATGCAATTTGTTTTCTATGAGAGTTCTTTTCATATATCTATCCTATTTTTCTTTTCATCTGAGACAGAGATGTTTTACATTTACTTTTTGCTTGTAAAATAATAAAACAAAGTATTTCATCCACTAGGAGATAGGTGAATTTCTTTCTTGTGGTGTGTGAGTATAAGCCCTGTTATATAGAGCTCTTCTATGTCCACTCAGTACTCTAATGGGACAGCATCATGAGAAAATCACTTCTTTTCATACTAGTAATACTGGGACTTGTGCCCATTAAAAATAATTTTTGTTTCTCTCATAGGTTCCTGGATATAATTAGGGACTTGTACAGGTTAAAATATTTCACCTCTTCATTTTACATTCATTTCCTTCATATGTCTTTATTAAGGATGATCTTCATGGATGTTTTGTGAATGGAAATTTCTTGAATTTCCCAAAGAGCCAAGAAGAATAACTCAAGAAGTCTATTTTCTAGAAAATTATTAAGCTTTTTCAAACATATAAGAATTTCTAAAAACATAACCTAGAGTTATGTCACTATCAATGTCACAAAGTTATTTTTTAAAATTTTATTTAAGGTATACAAATTTCATGCATTTCATATATACAGATTTAGGAACATAGTGATAATTCCTATCCTACCCTCCCTTCCACCCATGTTCTAACAATTCGTCCTCCTTCTCCTCACTCTTAATTTTTACAAAAATCTACTTACAGTTTACTGTATACTTACAATATTAACCCTACACTAAGTGAAGAGGCCAATAAAATGTATGAAGAAAAAAAACACTGTTCCTTAACAGTAGAGACAAGGACTGTAAACAATCATCGCCTCTTAAAATGTCCATTTCACATTACATTTTAGGTACTCTGTTAGTTACCACATATCAAGGAAAACATTGTATCTGTCTTGAATTGATATGGAAATATATGAACAGAAGAGCAGAAAATACCTACAAATTTTACTAATCCCCAATGCAAGTTCTTCCTGAAAAAATGAGATAATGAGAACATTGCTTATTAACAATCATTTATTAATACTTGCAATTCATAAAGTATTTTTAACGATGACTGCAGGTTGAGTTTGCTCCTGTAGGGAAATTTCTCTTAGAGGCTTTGTTTTTCAAGAGATCTAAATGGATGTTCCTGTATGCAAATTAGGGTATTTTCCATAGAGTTAATTTCAGGAGAGGATTGTATTAGTAAGAAAAAGGTCAACTAAAAACTTAAAGTTTCAATGGCTTAATGCAATGTTTATTCCTTGTTTCTACAAAGTCTATCTATTACTTGTTCAGTTGTCCTTCTCTATTTTGTAATATATATCAGGAATACATATCCTTGATGTCATCTTAACAAGAAAATATAAAGATAAAAGCACATTGGATTGTAAATCCTTTGGTGCTGCAATGAAACCTTACATCAACTCACAACCAGTTGGCCAAAAGTAGTCGAACAGCCTCAAAATAACTGCAAAGCAGACTTGGAAACATAGGTACATGGATATTTGGTGTGGCCATAGGCATGAATCAGAAGCAAAACCTTTTGATACTGGAGGAAGTTAACTTGACAAGACTTATAGGAAAAACTAGAAGTGATTAGAGAAACAGAAAGAACTGCACCAAATGGCAGCTGCCTGTTTAAATGCAATCAGGTAACAAAAAAGAAATTCCTTATTAAGGGGATTGAGTGATATATTTCTAGGAGCACTTATGTCAACTCATTTTGAAGTTGCAATCTACTCTATGTTGTAATTACTTTTTAATTGTGATAAGTGTCGCTCCCCCTCTTCGTGGAGGAACGACACAAGACCCTGCGCTGTTCTTTCGTCTGCTCGGCCCTCCCCGGGTTTGCTGCTGGTTCTTCCCGGGTTGGCTACTATCCCTTCCACCTCCGTGGAAGGGCAGTTCCCCCTGGCCGCTTTCCCCACTTCCGCAGGGGAGCGGCACACCGCCGGCTGGCTCTCTCGGGGGCTGCACGGGTGTTCCTTCAGCTAGATGTTCCCCATAGATGTTCCTGGTGCATGCCGTCTCTCTCCTCCTTTATAGTCCTCCTCCGCCAATCCCAACTCGGCTGCCCACACGCCGAGTACGCTGCTCTCCTCCAATCAGGAGCAAGTCCTACAGTTAATTGGTTGAACTGGAGGCAGCTGTGCGGAAGCTGTTTACTTCTCTCCCAGCGCCACATTGTGGGAGAGCAGATGCATAGAATAAGTCCCAATTCCAGTAACAGTCTAGTCCGAGCTGCTCCCCACAATAAGAACAATCAACATGCAACCCACCCTCTTAATATTTTTAAGTGGATAATATAGCATTATTAACTAAAGGCACAACATTGTACAGGCGATCTCTAGATTTTTAATCATGTTGCAGAATTGAATTCCTGTAGCTTTTAAACAGCAGCTTCTTGTTTTCCCTTCCTCTCAGCCTCTTTCAACCGCTGTCACCTTCTATAAGTTTGACTATGTTGTATAATTCAGATATGCATTGTATATTGCATGCCACTTTTCATTGCAACTACTTTTCCTTATTCATGAATATTAAGCAAAAATACCAATGATAAACTTGTGCTGTTGATATATGATCATTTAAGGGAAATATGGAGAAAGATATTCTTCCAAGTATGACATAAAATGGAGAAGATCATAATTTTCAGATATTGAGAAAAGATAGGAAGGATTATTAAAATCAAGTTGTCAGCAGAAGTCAGAGAGATTTCAGGAAATAATAAGCTAGCCTCTTGTGCACTTTCTAACTCTGGCAGAAAAATCTCTTGAATAGGGCTGTGGGATTCCCACCTTATCACAAATCTAATGCATATAGAACAATTTAAAGAAGAGATCAACTTGGTAAAGTTGGAGGATTCAGGGTTTTTGTGGCTAAACTAATGATAATTTATTAATAAGACTTCTTAGTACTTAGTAGAAATTATGCTAAAAGGTTTAGAAATGCTATCTCATTTAAGTCCACCACAATGGGTATTAGCCTTTCTATTTTATAGATTACATATTTGGGGCTCTGAGAGCTTAAATATTTCACTCTTTAAATACGCACACACACACAGACACACACACACAAAGGCAGAGCAGAGGCAGGATTCAAATTGGAGTGAATGCCTTAGATTCAATTCTTAATTCAAAGTATATGCTAATTTACAGTTTTCTCTTTAAGTTCCATCATAACTGTTGGAACTTGGTATATTTGCAAGTAACAGATTTCAAGGGCATGTATTCATTTTGTGCAAGAAATGCAAAGGGACACTACTACAATGTTTAAGATATTGATGAGATTATTTCTCAAATCATTGAGAATGTGTATGAAGGTTTGAGGCAGTATTTTCTTTGATAAGTAAATTTTAACTTCAGCTAAACATGTCCCAGGTTCATGGCACATCTAATTAGGCCAAATATGCAACTAGTAATTGAAAGGGGAGGAATTTATTGTAGCAGTGAAATAAAACATATTTAATGACTTAAGCTAGGATAAAATAGAATGTTAGTGCCTGGGCTTTATAAGCCATATTATACTAATTCTTTGCCTACAGAATTCATGCTTGAGAAAAGCTAATCTATAGAGAAATCTTTTTACAAATTGCTTGATTCCTACCAGCTACCAGTGGAATAAGCAATCTGTTCCAGCATTAATGGGCTGCTACCTTGAGGAAACACTTAGGGAAGAATGTGAGTTGTCTTCTAAAATTCTGGGAAATAGAACCACTAAAGAGGCCAATTTTACCAAGACGATCTTTGACCCCTAAACTTCTCATTAAAATTTTTGCATGTTTGTCCCATGCATAGCTGGAGCATAGTGACCAGTGTATTCCATGTGGGACAATTAGCCGATTAAATATTTGGTCCTTTGCTTAGGAAGCAGAAGCTTAGAATCCGTCTTATCATGCAGTTCTCTGTATTATGCTTGAATAAGTTTCTTTGTTCTTGTTATTGACTACATTGAATACTAGTCTCCTTTTAACATAACAATGCTTCTACAAAAATATGTAAGTTTACAAATCAGGGCATACTTGCCAAAATCACGGCTAGATCTTTTGTGTTTTATGACATCATCTTGAGTTTACGATTTTCACCTCCACATTATATTTTTCAGTACCCATACAGTCATTTAAAATATTCTGGAATAATCCACTTCCAAAGATATGTATAGCTACTTAGACCTATGGTGAAGCACACTCTAACACACAAAGAAAGTGACTTTTGTGATTACTTTACAAAAATTCACGACACCCTTCTAAGTTATGTAATCTTGGGGTAAAGTATCTTTTTTTCTTCCCTGAGTAGAAGGAAAAGTTATATGTAAGCAATATTAAGAGTATTGCTAAATGTTAGTAAAAAATGTCGATTGGAAAAAAGGTAGGGCTGGGAAATCAATTTATATCTAGTTCAGCACATGTTACAAATTCCAAGAGATTTCAAAGTGTTGAAAATGAATCACAGCAGCATTCACGACTGAGCTGCAACAGGGAATGATATAAAATAAGCTCCCAGCTTGGGGTTTTCTGTAGGTTTCTCCCTTTGCCATGCAATCAATCATGTGCAGTATTGCATCCTTTCCATTCCTGCATTCATCAATGTGCTGGCAATTGCACTGGGGAAATTGGACAGAGCAGAGGAGGAGCGGAGTCTGATTGGA
This sequence comes from Oryctolagus cuniculus, assembly GCF_964237555.1. Classification (NCBI taxonomy): domain Eukaryota; kingdom Metazoa; phylum Chordata; class Mammalia; order Lagomorpha; family Leporidae; genus Oryctolagus; species Oryctolagus cuniculus. Next base: position 189,245,850 of record NC_091432.1, on the reverse strand, counting down.
CTGTTTAGTGACATAGGTGTCAGGTCTTTTCCTGTGTACTGATGTTGGGGGTCCAATTTAATTTAGAGATGCAACTGATAGGCATAGGAAATTGTGGATAATACAGATCGTTGATGAAAACTAGAGTACAAACATTTAATATAGGAATATGAGCTTTGATCAAAGACACATTGAGAGCAATTCTAGTTAGGATCTAGAATAATTATATTGAAGTTCTGAACTAATAGATCCAATTTATTTAGCACCTACAATGCACAAAGCTCTATGCAAGATGTTTGGAGGAATAAAAAATCTTGTCAGTTTTCAGGAGTGGAAAACCTTTAAGACATAAAGAAAACATCCTATAATTCAGCTGAGTAAATTGCAAGGTTTAGATGAAGAATCCAAGAGAAAAACAAAATATGTATCTTTGAAAGAATTTGGAACAGGGAATATTTAATAGAAAACAAAAGAACAGGATTTGGAAAATGAGCTTAAAACACAGTGGTAAAGGCAGGAGAGAGAAATCTTCCTGCATAGAACAGGAAATGGGGCAACCTATCTGGGTTGGGGGACTTATATCCATGTACTGTGAGTATCTCATCATCATAGGGACCAGAAGAAGCCAATTGCGTATAACTAAGAGATTTTTTTCAGCTTTTGTTAAAGTATCATGAAAAATTATATAAGTGCTTTTTTGAAAGGACTTTCTTTGGGAATATGCGGTTTTCCAACTAAGAAATAGCCAGTGTTTCTTACTAGTCATATTCAGCATATGATATAAGGCTAGGGAGAGCCTGGAGTTTGGGTCATCATTCACTCACACATGAAGCATTTGATAATGTTTGTTTTACTTGTGAGAAATCGGTTAACTAATTAATTTTGATGTATTGTAGCTATTCAGCTTTGTACCACTTTAATGCTCACTGTAGGATGACAGTGTTGTGGACTGGATGTTTGAATCCTTCTCCAAATGCTTTAAAGCCCTAACTCCAAGTGAGGTGGTATTTGGACATGGTGCCTTTGGAGGTAATTATTAGATCATGCGAGTAAGTGACTCCTGATGGAATTATAGCCTTCACTGAAGAGGAAGACAAAAGTCTCCCTCCCCAGGGCGTGTATATCCTGAAAATGGAACTTGTGAGGACACGGTAGAGAGTTGACCATCTGCAACTCAAAGAGAGGGAGGCTTTACCAGTAAGTGAATCATCTGGCATGATAGTTTTAGACTTATCTCTTTCCAATAATATGAGAAAATAAACTTATTTTTGTATAAGCCACCTAGCCTCTGGGATTCTGTTATGGCAGACCAAGAAAGACCAATACAGACAACCACAATTTGTGAGGCTTGTTCGGTACCGGGTATTATTTTTCTTTGAAAAGGATATTTGGGGAAATCAATGGTTCAGAGGTGTCTCTAAAATCTCATTTGAGATGGGATTATAAACTTCCATTGGTAGGTAAATTGACTTAGTTTATTGATTCTAATTAAAGTAAGCTATGGAGTTCCGACTATTAATTGTTCTCAGATTTTTTTTTTTTTACAGAAGATCAGTTTAGTATGCATTAAGTAAAGATTTCAACAGCTTGCACCCCCATGCATGGTCTTTGTTGGCAGCATCTGCATATGGTGGTTCTTATTGTAACTCAAAAGAGCCCACTTCCATTCTGTTTTCTGAGAGAAGAAATTCATATTCCCTCAAACAATGCAGAACCTTAAAGTTCTAGGAAGATTTTCTGTTGTTTTCAAATTTTAAGGAATTTGGTATCTTGAACAGAATTTATGGAGCTTCCTCAAATATGTTCTAACTACGTCATGCATGAGTTTCCGAGTTTCTCGTATAGACACATCACAGTTAAGGACAACTGTCCAACCTAGTGTGAAGGAATTTTCATTAGTCTCCTATTCACCCAGAAAGGAGCGTAGATAATTGGCTAGAGAAGGCAGCTGCTGCTTCCCAGGTATTATATTGTCCTTGTTATGTAATTGTGCTAATCAGTGTTATTCTATCACAATTTTCTTTACATGAAAGGATGCCCAGTTTATTTGGTTCCTGAGACTAAAGACCCATTGTATATTTTATAAGTAAACTGTCAGTTTTAAATACATGGCTAGGGCTGGTTTGGTGCAGTTGGTTACTCTGCTACCTGCAATGATGACATCCCGTATCGGTTTGAGTCCCAGCTGCTACACTTCCTGTCCAGCTCCCTACTATTGCACCTGAGAATTCAGCAGAACATGACCCAAGTGTGTGGACCCCTGTCACTCACATGGGACACTCGGATGGATTTCCTGGCCCCTGGCTTTGGCCTGCTCAGTCCTGTCACGGTCATTTGGGAATTTAATCAACGAATGGACAATCTCTCTCTGTCACTCTGCCTTTCAAATAAATAAAGGAAATCTAAAAATAAAATACATTGCTTTCATGATCTCAGAAAAATAAGGAAGAGGTTAAATTGAATTATGTGTTATCTTTGAATGAATCTACAATGACATTAGAATTTCATTTGTGACATGACTGTGATATAGACATGTAGATTAGAGAAAAGTAAGTGGGAAAATGCCATCCCAATTGTGATGTTTGGCAGCACAGGGAACTTGAACTTCTATATGAAATTATCAACAAATGTTCATATAAAATTCCCCTTGGTTAATTTCAATTCAGATAATTTCTATAGCAAAAGTGCTTGTTTTGAATTTCAGAGACACTTAGGAGTATAAGGAGAGATAAAGAGTAATGTGACATAATAATATTTCACAAAATAAATTGCCTTTGGAATTTTGTGTAAACTTTCTATTACACAAACTGATATTGAGGCATTTAGGTTATTATGTTTTTATAGATTTTTATCTGTGGGATAAGATTAGATATTTAATAAGAAATATTAGGAGTACAAGTAATCTTTAAACTATTATTAAGTGTTTTAATTCTTCAAGATCTAACTGCTGTCAAGAAAGATTACTGGGAAACATAGTTGCAAAGGTTAGAAGTGAAATACCTTATTAAGGAAATCAACTACTTGAGTAATATTCTGGCTGGGTAAAGTTTTTGTTTCTGGTGTCATTCGCTTCAGGAAAATCTATAACTGTAGAAGGAAATGGAGAAATAGGCAGTTTTATAGGCAATTTAGGCCAAATTACATAGAAAATTGTTTATAGTGTCAACTTCATTTTGGAGCAGAAATTCTCAAATAATGTCTCTAGGATATTCTTGCCATAAGAAATTTATAATGATATAGGGATTACTAAAAACAAAAGAAAAGTCCTGCAAATAAATGTTTTAGAACACAGGTTATATATATAACATTTTTCTCTGTAAGACTTCTGAGATAGATATTTTAATATATACAAATACATTGGAAATCTCTGAGCAGAAAACAGTATATATTAGAAGAGTGGGTTTTGAAAGCATTAGAAGGTATTATGGCCAGGAGACCCAGGAGTGTCCTAACTTGCCTTGTGCTAATCAACTTTTTCTCTCTGTGAAGTCCCTGAAGGAAGCAGTGTGCAGAAAAAGCAATAACAATAATAAATAGGAACTCAAAGTGCATTTTAATATTAATAATATGAATGTCTGGTACTGTCTGGTACTCCAGTTGTTTCTTAAGTATGCTGGTAAAATAAACAGAAATCTGTGTTCATTTATCCAAAGTTACATCTGTTTCCATTTTTTTTTTTTTAAGATTTTTATTTATTTGACAGGTAGAGTTACATACAGTGAGAGAGAGAGAGAGAGAGAGAGAAAGGTCTTCCTTCCGTTGGTTCACTTCCCAGACGGCCACTATGGCCGGCACTGCGCCAATGCAAAGCCAGGAGCCAGATGCTTCTTCCTGGTCTCCCATGTGGGTGCAGAGCCCAAGCACTTGGGCCATCCTCCACTGTTCTCCCGGGCCACAGCAGAGAGCTGGACTGGAAGAGGAGCAACCAGGACTAGAACCTGGAGCCCCAACCGGGACTAGAACCTGGTGCCCATATGGGATGCCAGCGCCACAGGCAGAGGATTAACCAAGTGAGCCACGGCACCAGCCCCTCCATCTTTCTAAGACTAATATGACCAACTGAGCCAGGCTAGAAGCTGGTTTACCATACGTCTAAAGAAAATGAGAAGTTGAAGAGAATGTGGTAGACTCACTCTGAGTGAAAACCAGTGTAATTTCTAAATCTTTCCCTGAAGGAAATATTGAAAACAAAAAGGAGAAAAGTAGAATAGCTCTATTGCGAGTTACACCAAACTACTTTGTAGGAAGTACCTCACAAAATGACAAAGAATGGCAAGAAGAAAACAAGTCCAAAGTGAAGGCCCAGTTCAGTGAACCTGCTCAGCTACACTGAAATAGGGCAATATCACAGGAATGTGCTGTAAAGTATTTACTCTACCGAGTAATAAATGGGCCAAAGTAAGTGTTCTGAAATCTGTACGTTAGAATAATAATTCCACTTCTGTGAGGAAAAGAGAGAGGTAAGAGAGGAGAAGACAACAGAGTTCTCCCATCCTAAAGAGGCAGTGTTTCCTAAAGTTGGTGACCATAGGGTCATTTTTTTAAAAGAGGAATTTTGTAAGGATAAGTTTTTAGAGAAAATAGAAAATGGTGAATTATTCTATACACATGTTTTTTAAGTTATTGCCTAGATTAAGTAACTCTTGAAGGATAAAATGCAGAGAAAGTTGTCCTTTCTTTTAGCATTTTAACACTAATCCATTTAAACTAATGGTAGGGTTTCTGAGACATGAGAATTGATGTGAATTACATAGAGAGGTGTTTCAGATCATGAAAAGCCTCCATTTTTCTAGGAAAGGTAGAAATGAAAGCATTCCTATGTTGGTTACTTAATGCTAGTATCTAGGACATGGAAGCAGCATATATGGAAGAACACTGAAATCCAGATGAACGTCTACTTATATATACTACCACAAAGCCTACTGAAGTTAAATAGGGGAGGAGAGGATATGTGTGCTGCATGGTTTGGGCCAGGCAACTTTGCATGTTACCTTCAGTCTAGGAGTCCTTTTTTTTAAATGAGAGGATTTAGTTGTTGATAATGTTTACAGACTACTAGTTTCTCTACCTTTCGTGATAAATTTAGAATGCTAATATGTGTGTTCCTATTAGGGTAAAGAAATATTTGTCTCTTAAAGCTACCATCACTTTCTTTGTTTTTTTTTTTTAATTTATTGTCTTCATTATTTACAATAAAGACCATACTAAGCACAATTTTCCAGTTATTTGTTAACTTTCTTAAAGAAATTAAAAACATCTATAGTAGACACACAAGTTTTATGTGCACCAAAAGTCAAGTTCACCTTGTGCTGTTTTGTTTGCATGGTTTTCCATTTCCTTGCAGTTCTAGATAACCTTCTATCAGCATATTCCTTGAAATGAGCTTAAGTATTTGTTCTATATTTTATATTGAACTTGGGCTCCTGTCTTTTGCAGACAAATGACTTGTTAACATATTGTTTTTGAAGCACAATTTGCATTTCTGTGAACCAGGGATTAGGCATTGTGTGTAGATTAGGAATAATTTATATCTAATTAATAATTGATATTTTCTCTGTTCTGAGATTTTGTTCTGCATAATATGAGAAGAGCAGAGTACTCTCTAGTGATGACAAGAAAAAGCACTTTTCAAGAGCAAATAATGCTAAAGTAAGCTGCTATGCAGCTTTTAACCACTTCATTGCTAAATAATAGACCTAAGATACTTTCCAGTGTTCTTCTAGAATTAGGAAATGTGTATATACAATAATGCAACATAAATTCTGAACTCAAAACCTGGTGACCTCAAAAATCTAGAGGGCACTGAGAAGCTCAATGGGATATCAAGAAGACCTCTGTACAATCAGAATATAAGCCACACAAGGTCATGCACTAATGCTCACTAATTTTTGTCAGAGTAAATTCCGTTAAGTCCCCCTTTAAGGTAGAATTAATCTACATGTAATTTTTTTAAAGAGCCTTTCAATTCCAAAGGAATTATAGGTTTATTGTATAAAATAATACAGAAATATTTGCAGTAAAAGAACTCTGCTATCTTATCCACTGCCATTTAACTTCCTGATAGTGATAAATATTTCCTTAAAATAAAGTTTCCTTAAAATTCAACAATTTTGACTATGTTATTTCTGAGATTAAAGAAGTCAGTTGAGAAGGGTACCTGAAAGTAAATGAAAGCCATAATGCTCTGTCTGAAGAATAAAAAAGAAAAAGAAAAACACAAATGAATACAGAAATCATATTTTAAACATCTCAAATATTCCAAAATTGTGATTTATACAAAATTTCAAATGATGGTTTTAAATAAAGCTGTGTAAGAGTGTGTTAAAATAAGACAAGGTCATCTGGCAGAGTTTTTAAAAATGTGGGAATTAGAGTGGCATGCAGTATGGTTAGCATAGATATTGCACCAAAAATGTTTCTTATTAATTATTATGGCAGATGAAACTTGCCTGTTTTTCTTCATTTGGTTTAATCCTCTCGCCGATCATTCAAATTAGGGGCCCATTTTCATGACGCAGGCAAAAATTCTCACCCCCAAATATTAGATTGCAATATCCAAAAATATCAAAATTTAACACTGTCTTCTGTATGTTCACCTCTTCATTTTTCATTCTGTCTGTACTTTGTTCTTAGACCTCATTAAAAAAATACATATTTCTTGACATGCTCATCACCTTACAATTTACCACCTTTCTGTGATGTTTACTCCGTTGTATCCATTTGGTTACTGTCTTTTCATTGATCAAGAGAATCCTTATATTCCCCCAGCTTGACTATGTTTTAGGGCACTTTCTTCTTCATTCAAAGACCCTGACTTCCCTATTAGACTTTGTGGGATGAGAGAGCCCTAAATAGTGAGTGTGTTGCTACAAGTTGCAAGTTTATCTTTGGCCATGAAGACATGAGAAAGTTACTTTTCCTTTGGGTACAGCCAATTAGCAAATGCAGATAGCCCACTTTATCCCTCTGCCTCAGTGGAGTTCAGATTGAGCTCTAGGCCCTCCTTCACATTGCAACAGCCTTGAATGACATCTTCCTTGACTGTTTAACATTGTCTTGAGCAATTTTTGCTTTCACACCATCAACATATTGATCCACTTTAACCTTCTGCTTTTCCAACTCCCGACCTCATTATCGGTTGAGTCAATATTTCACCTTCTCTATTACATCAAGGCCACTATTCATGACAGTAGGAAATTAGAAAATGATATGGATTGTTATTGGTGCAAAACACTGATCTCTCCTTTCTTCTTCCAATTTACATGGATGGTTTTTCCAAATTTTACCACTTACTTTAATCCAATTAGTTGTCAGCTGTGCTAATATTAGATACTCTCATTAGGTGGAGTGAGACTTTATCATTTCAAGAATTTTATTACTTAAATTATATTTTCAAATAAATCTCATTTATTTCTTCTTTACATGTCACTGCCATTAAGATTTCAAAAAATAACTCTTGAGGAACAGTGGTTTTTCTACTTACCACTTGTTGAATTCTTTATTTAGTGGGGAAATTAAGCTTATGATTATAAAGTAACTTGAAAATATGTCATTGTAAAAATTAAAAGAAATATAAGAAAGGAGGGAGGATGAAGGGTGGGAGTGAGGGAAGGAGGGTAGTGTGGGAAGTATGATTATGTCCTTAAAACTGTATATATGAAATATGTGAAATGTGTTTCCTTCATATAAATTAAAAAAATTTAAAATGATAGTGATATTCCTCTAATAAGAATTCTAAATGATTTATTTCTGTTGGAATTAATTCTAATTCACAGATGCTCCTCAAATTATGAGGGGTTATAGCCCAATAAACACTTTGTAAATGAAAAATATCATAAGTTAAAAATTCCTTTGGTACACCTAACCTACTGAGCATCATAGCTTAGAAGCACAATACATAGTAGGGTGTCTGTTGTTTCCTTTGTAATCACATGAATGACAGAATTGCCTGCTTATCATTATGGATAAATAAGTTTTACCAGTAGTTTAACCCTTTACTGAAATTTTTAAAAATTCTAGTCAAAGCATTCTTGATATTTATTACATATGCCATTGATTGCCATGAGAATATGTGCAATATAATTAAATAATTTTAATATTTCCTCTACTAAAATAGGTCATAATTTTGAAAAGTCTGTTAGAAATTTTGGGTACTTTGGGGCACATCTCAGTATTTTTAGACCTTTGAGCCCTCTGATACTGGCATATTCTGCCTTTCAGAGATCTATAGAATACATTGCTTTTTTTGAAGCTTAAAAACCACACATTCTAAATGTAAACATTATACATAAAACAGTAGTAAGGGCATGCTAAGTCTGAATCTGAAGAGGCTATTTTTAAATGATATAATTAACAGTTTAACCAAAAGAATAATATTGTGTCCTATTCAAAAGCAAAAAGAAAACAAAATAAGAAAAAAAGTATCCTATTATTTTAGGTTCCAGATATTTAATTTCCTAGATAGTCGGGCACAAGATAGACATATTTCATTGATGGGTTAGAGTGTTGACATATTAACAACAGAAACAGTTCCTTACTGCATGTTGTCTCATGATAGCTAATTAAAGTTAGAAAACCATCTTCGGGTATTTTGAATTAAAGTAGGTACACCATATATGTAGATCAAGGATTAGATTTTTTTTAAAGATGTATTTATTTATTTGAAATTCCGAGTTACAGAGAGAGAGGGAGAGAGGGAAAGAGAAAGAAAGAATGAGAATCTTCCATCTACTGCTTTGCTCCCCAGATGACAACAATGGCCAGCACTGGGGCAGGCTGAAGTCAGGAGCCAGGAGCTTCTTCCAGGACTTACATGTGGGTAACAGGGGCCCAAGTACTTGGACCATCTTCAGCTGCATTTCCAGACACATTAGCAGGAAGCTGGATCAGAAGTGGAACAGCAGGGACATGAACTGGCACCCATATGGGATGCTAGCCTTGCAGGCAGAGGCTTTACCTGCTATACCACTGATGATTAGAGAGGAGAGAGGGAGGAGAGAGAGAGAGAGAGAGAGAGAGAGAGAGAGAGAGAGAGAATCTTTTTTTTTTTTTTTTTTTTCACTATCCAAATAACCACAACAGCCACAGCTGGGACAGGTTAAACCCAGGTGCAAGAAACTCTATCCTGGTCAACAGCATGGCTCGCAGAGGCCAAGCACTTGGGACATCTGCTGTTGTTTTCCTAGGCATATTAGCAGCAAGCTGGATTGGAAGTGGAATAGCCAGGATATAAACTGGCCCTCTGATATGGGATGCTACTGTTATAAGAGGCTGTTTACTCCACTGTGTCACAACACCAGGCCTTGAGAGATTTTTTATTATTATTATTTAATGAGCATAAATTTCCAAAGTACAGCTTATGGATTACAATAGCTTCCTCCCCCCCGTAACTTCTCTCCCACCCACAACGCTCCCCTCTCCCACTCCCTTTCCCCTTCCCCTTCACATCACGATTAATTTTCAATTATCTTTATATACAGAAGATCAATTTAGCGTATGTTAAGTAAAGATTTCCACATTTTGCTCCCACACAGAAACACAAAGTGTAAAATACTATTTTTTTTTTTTTTTGACAGGCAGAGTGGACAGTGAGAGAGAGAGAGACAGAGAGAAAAGTCTTCCTTTGCTGTTGGTTCACCCTCCAATGGCCACTGCGGCTGGCGTGCTGTGGCCGGCACACTGAGCCGATCCGATGGCAGGAGCCAGGTACTTATCCTGGTCTCCCATGGGGTGCAGGGCCCAAGCACTTGGGCCATCCTCCACTGCACTCCCGGGCCATAGCAGAGAGCTGGCCTGGAAGAGGGGCAACCGGGACAGAATCCGGCGCCCCGACCGGGGCTAGAACCCGGTCTGCCGGCGCCGCTAGGCGGAGGATTAGCCTACTGAGCCGCGGCGCCGGCGTAAAATACTATTTGAGTACTAGTTATAGAATTAATTAAATACCTAAGAGTAATTGTGTATTAATTACAGAGTTCAACCAATAGTTTTAAGTAGAATATAAAATGCAACTTTTGTATTGTTGTGGCTCCCCCCCCAACCTCCCTCCCTCCCGTGGCCCTCCACTCACCCACTCCCTCTCCCATCCCGCCCTTCATCACGTTGAGAGATTTTAAAAGTGCTCTCGTACTTTATCTTCACTGAACAAGTTAATATAGAATTGTAGGTGTTGCTATTGTACATAGGTCCAGTCAAACTTTCAGCATTCCTAACTTGATATTAAAATATGTATAAAATGTATGTATGTGTGTATATATTATGTGCATGTATATATGCACATTTATGTGTGTATATATGCAGTAATGTTTCAATAAAGCAACTGGGAAAGCTGGAAGTTTTACACAATTGCAATATCTTATTAACATATATTTAACATATCTAAGTTGGTAGAGATGATGGTATAGATAGTAGTATGGACAATTTTATAAAATCTAAAATGTCAAATAAGCATAAAAGAAAACTACTTATGCCCTTACTCTCCACAAATGAGTTGTCTTTAATGTTGAGAAGGACATATAGCAAACAAGCATTTCCTTATGGATATAATTCCATGGTGAGATACTTTATGGATAAAGTATAGCACGTAAAGTTTGAGTGGATAGGAGAGAGAGATTTGGACATCATTCACAGAAGCTACTAAAAATAGATTCTATGCATGTCATGAACAAACTTATAAAATTGCACTTGAAAGGAGGCTTCCTGCCTTGTGAAGTGTTTTAACTGACAGGGGTCCCAAGGGACAAGCAACATTTTTGACTTGCTATTGTTGAAGAAAAAGAATATTTGAATTTAAAAATCAACTATGAATTAATGTTTAAAAATCAACTGTGAATTAATGGGAAGATTGGATCAAAATGACAGATAAGACTAATTTTCTCTATCCTTCATACCCAAACACTAGAAATGACAGGTGATGTTGGTATAATTAAAAACATATGCACACAGATCTCTATATCTGTCTAGAAATATATATGCACAAACATATAAACATAAATATCACCACTGGGAAACAAGTGTATGAGATATGAGTGGACACTGCTTAAAATCCCAAATCATTAACCACCAGTCCCCATTTTCCCCCTTGCCCTTACCCCCGGTCTTAGACAATCACTAGTCTCCTTTCTCATTTGGCTTGCCTACTCTGGACTTTTCATATAATCTCTCAACTATTTTTACAACTCATAGGAAATTTAAAATTATCTCAAAATGTTTTTAAAATGTATTCATTTTTCTATTATTTTAGATCTTTTTTGAATAATTTATTATATAAAAACAGACCATTAAATATTTTATATAACCAATATGTTAATAGAAGATGCAGAGTTGTAGCTGGTCTTGGTTTACATCTGATATAAAAATTCAAATTTTCTGATTTAGGAATTGGCATATTAAACACTATACTTCATTTTCACATCATGTATAAGCCTTGTCTTCTTTATTTCTGCGTCTGTTTCTTTGTGTAGCAGAAATTCTGGCATATACTAGGTAATTAATAAGTGCCTGTTGAACAAATACCATCATATATATATGCATAAATAAAAAGTAAATTAATCATTTTATATTATACATAAGCATAAAACATTGGATTAATTGTATATCCTTTTAACTTTGGTCATTTTATGGTGTTTTAAAAATCATTTTCACATCATCTATCCTTTGTATTACTTGTAATTAGAACATTTAAAATTTTAATCCCAGCTCTGCTCCTTCCTGTCTTCATCAAACATCTAATTTTATAACTAAGCCTCAATTCTTTTACCTAAAAATTACAGTGATATTTTTCTATATCTCCTTATAGTACTGTTGTTCAAATCTTGTATAATATATGCTGTTTAAAGGATCAGTCAAGAAAATATTATAATATATGAAGAGCTGTAACTTGGGAGATATTTTGTATGTTCACATGGTGGTATGAAATAATTTAAAATATTGTTAATACATTCTATATAAAGCTGCCCCAAGTATCTTGCAGAAATAAATATTTGATTTTTTTAAGTAATATTAACCATTCTCAGACTTATCTGTCTGGCCCAGATAGGTCCTAAGGAAGATTCTTTCCATAGAAGAGTTTTCATTTACACATGTAAGTTCCCATTGATGTCAAAGCAGCTTCCAACTTAGAGAAGCAGCTCTCAACCTGCCTAACTGTCAGATGTCTGGCAAGGGGATTAATGGGGAAGAAGGATAATATATAAAAATAGACTGGAGAGGGTCTTAGGAACATGTGGACTGAGGTGAAATCTGTCTCAGGAAAAATCAGACTAATACCAATTAGTATCAAAGATTTTGTATGCATGTGTGAAGAAAAGAATGCAATCCTCTTGCATAGTTTTAGACATACAACAAAGGACCTCAGCTACCATCAGTGTTGTTAAGGTTTCTCAGAATGGAATGACAGGACAGACAAGAAGATGGCTTAGGATGCGAGAAACTCTCCATATTAAAATTACATAATAATAAGAGGATCTAAAATAATTCTGGGCCTAACGCAGACTCAGGGTATTCTGAATGATTACCAGGTGAAGGTAAGAAGAGGGAACCATAAAAAAGCAAGTAGTATTTTTATATTGCCTAAGGTTATTATGTAATGTCAAACCATGCATTCAAACTTCAAAGCTTTTTTGGGCATCTTACACCTCTTATTTTCCTCATGGAGAAAGTCAGTGTTGGCCATGAATCATGTATTTATGAGTTTATATTGCTTCACCTGAAAATGGGAGTGTGAATTATAGTTTTTTTATTTATGTGTTTGATAGGCAGAATAACAATAAGATGAGGAAAGGAGGGAGTGAGGGATGAGGAGAAGGAGAGAGAGATACTTCCATAGCGATGGAGATATATTGTCCACTGGTTCATGCCCCAAGTGGCCACAATGGACTCTGGGAGGAAGTCTGGGAGCTGGAAACTCAATGCAAGTCTCCTGCATGGATGTTAGGAAAGCAACTACTTGAGATATCACCGCTGTCTCCCAAGGTCCGCATTAGTAGGAAGGTTGAATCAGGAGTGGAGTCAGGTATCCCACTATGTGATGTGATTGTCTTAATTGATATCTTCACTGCTAGGCCAAACACCAACTCTAGGTTTTTACTTAATTGTGTATATCAGGGAATTTTGAGCTTCTGCGAAATTATAATTAGTCTATTAAACATCATTAGAGTCCTAAAAAGAGACAAAATTTCTACAAATGGTGATTTTAAAATATCTGTTTAAAATTCACTTGTAGGAAACGATCTATGGTTGAAATCCTTGTTTAGGGAGGAGGTTAGAGACCTTGTCTTAAAACATTGCCTGCATAGTCTTCACAATGTTTTTATTTTTGTGGAATATTTATTTTGGGTAATGTTGGGTACCTGATTTAGACAGAGACCTCATACTCTCATCATCACCAAGGTAACCATTGCTATTTACAAAACCAAACATTTAGAAGAAAGAATGACCAACAGTAACCTGTATAAAACAGTGCATGCAGCAAGATAGATAATTGAATCTGAACTTTTTGGAATAAAGAGGAATTTAGAAAAAAGATCTGTGTGGACTAGAGCAACCTAGGAAGCTCAATAAGGGAGGATAGCGGGGCTTCTTTTGGGTGTTGAAACTTAATTTGAATTTGAAGAAGAAATGAGGGACAGCTTATTTGGCATCAGCTTTTGGAGAAGTGCTGTTTTGGGTGAGAAAATTTCCCCCAGAATGCTAAATTTACAAAATAGACCATCTATACAGATGTGGGGTTCTGCATGTCTTTGTGCCCAGGTACATTTGTGGTGTTTGACTATCGCTCTAATTCTATGAAGGTGGACATTATAGACACTCCTTTAGAGTTTAAAAATACAAACTTGTGTGCGCATGTGTGTATTTGATTGTACTGTCCAGCATGCACAGTTTTGTGCAGAAATGAAAGCTTGTATCTCACATGTAAGATCTAGTCCAGTATGTTGCTCATGATTTACTTGAGTATTTTCTGAGCCACAGCCTGGTTTAGCAAGAGAAACAGGCCTGGATGTGTTACTAATTTCTGCCCTGAGGACAGATGGAAACAGTAGGTGATAATCCTATATATCCCCAATTCAGATGTAATGCAATGAACATGGCACTTTTAAATGAGGCATTGGATTAAAAAATGCTAATTCTATCACTACTGTTTGTGTGACCCTGGGTAAACTATTCAACCATTTTCTACCAAAATCCTGCATCAATATAATGAGCTTACTATTTACATTATAGAAATCTTGTAAAACTTAGATGAGATCACAAGTACTGAGGCTTAGATAAAGGCTATACTTTATTCTCTTTAGTGCTTGAAGTACAGCAGGCATTCAGTATTCATTATCTTTCTTTTTAATTTTTGCCAAACTCTTCATGGTGATTCTTAACATAGAGCAATATAGAGATCAAGGTAAATTCTCATCTTTCTATGTAAGTGTCATAAGGAATAGTTGCCATTATCTCCCAGAAAATGTTGTGATGCATTTATCTGACATAAATCACTGAGCTAGTATACCATTTCCCTGCCTAAAGTTCTGATATTTTCATTATCGAAAGAAACGTATGAATCAATTTCAGGGCTGGTTAGTTTATCACAAATCTAATGCAATATTGCAAAAACATCACAGCATATTTATGTTTGAACAAATTAAATATTTCATGTTTTTTTCTTCAATGCATTGGAGTTCTAAAATTCATCAAATATCACCAATTCTTTTCGGTCTCCTGAACAACTTTTAATGTTTATGTAAGTTAAGGTCTCACTCTTGAGTTGAAGCCCTGCTCTTCTCGTGTTTTAATGATTGGCCTTGAACAACATACTTAATAATTATACATTTGATTTTCCTGTTTATTATATGGTATCTATATTTGCCAACCATAGCAGCATCATATTTGTAAAGGATTAATAGCCTGATATATCTTCAGAATATGAATGGCTGCTCCTTTGTCATTGACAATGTCCTCTTTGGGGCTTTACAGTTTCATTTTATGAGATAGACTCCAATGCCTATTAGAAACAAAAAGCCAGTCAGTTAAAATTCAAAAATAAGCATGTAAGCACAATGATCAGGCCTCAGCCAAGCTGAAGCCAGGAATCAGGAACTCTCTCATGGGAGTCTCCCACGTGGGTCACAGTAACTCAAGCATTTGAGTTGTAATCTCCCAGCGTGCCCACCAGCAGGAAATGGATCTGGCTGGAAGTGGGATCCAAATGCACTCAAAATGTATCATTGTTCTTGATGCTTTGAAACTTGAAATTATAAAAATATTATTATCAACCGTCCAATCGTAGATAGGGAGTCTTTTGAGTGTTCTCTAGTTTTACTTATTCACTGCTAAGGAATACTCAGTAGTTGTGAATTTAAATAGTTAACATTTAAAAGCAGTCAGAATACAATGATGAAAGCCAGAGAAAGGTGGAAAGCTATTAATTGGTTTTGTTAGGTAGAAAGTCAGATATGAGCTTATGTGTGTTTGACAAAGGCCCAAGGAGATATTTGGGTCCAGCATATGCATCTCAAAGTCATCCTGCCCTGCCCCTTCCCTTCTACGGGGTAACCTGCCAGGTGGGGGTCCCTGCCCCTTCTGCCTGATATCTGCATTTCAAATATCCTGCTCCAGAGGATCCTCCAGAGGGTCCTGCCCATCCTTCCAGGCTTCCCCCTGTCTGATAACTTCAGGGGGAAAACTCAGATAGGAGTTTTTAGTATTTACATCCAAAAGGTCCTTTGTTCCAAGGGAGCAGAGGCTGGAAGGCAAGGCTCATCCCCTTAAAAACCCTGGCCTCAACTGGACTGCGAGCTCAGTCCTCTGCCTCCATGCTGAGCCGCCCGCCTGGCATTGCCAGCTGTATTCCACTCAACCATGTAACCTCGCTCTTCCCCCAGTGCCAGTGACTGGGCACTCTCTCTCAGGTTCTGTCTGGGGAGGTGCCCATCCGTTCTTACAGACGTCCTTTCTCTAACAAACCTTGCTATTTTACTTTCCACTACTCTCTGTCTCACGCCTGAATTCTTTCTTGCGCGAAGGCAAGAACCCTGCCATTCACTGGTAACAGTTTGACCATAAAAGCATCTGATTTCTGGTGTAAGATGGGACATAGATAACGCTGCAAATTTGAATTACTTCTGTGTATATAAAAAGAGAGAGAAAGTTTCCCCTGGTGGTTGAAGTAATTGTTTCTGGAAGAAAAGTAATGGATAGGAGGTATTTTGGCAGAAAAAAAATTGCTATATAGCAGGCATTGAAAGGAAGTTTCTTTTTGGTGAAATGAAATGGTGCTATTATTGACCATCTGGGAATCAAAGTAAGGTAGGAAGGTTATCGAGAAGTCAGCCCTGTCTGAGTCCCACAGATATTAGAAGGGCCAACAGCAGAGTGAGCCAGCAGGATATTCAGTGAAGAAATTACTATTTTAACATCCCAGTCTTTAAATTTTCATCCTGTTATTTGTACTTCCTAATACAACTTGATGCCTGAAATTGCTAGTGGGGTATGATGATCAGGGGAAGAAAACTACCTCATTTACCTTTTAGCTCTCTCTCAAGTATAGCTCAAACTAAAGTGGAACATTAGTAAAAATCATATACTCTGTGTTTGTATGTGTGAGAGAGATTGCAAGAGTCAGCGAAGAGGTTTAAGCATGTTATAGTCAAATAGGCCTCTCTAGTGTTTTTTGTAGAAAATTTTGTTTTCCACGTGCTGGAGTGTCGGTTTGTAGAAGGTATAGACAGTGGTTTCTGTGCCCTACATTCTCTGGGATACCTTAGTGCTGGACATTCCTCACATTGACAGAGTGGTCCTTCATCAGCTTCAGGCTGCCATTTTCCTCTTCATGATGATTTAGGTATCCAATTCCTAGCATCTGCTTAGGCTTTTGACTTCATTGTAATAGATTAAGTGAATGAAAGTCCATTCCTAAGTGAATGAAAACTCTGGCAGTTTAAGTATCTTAAATCACTGGTTATAAGTGATCAATTTCTATTCACAATTGATCATAATGATAGGACTAAGAGTCAAAGGGATCACATAAAAAAGACTAGTGTCTGAAAATACTAACTGATAGAATAAAAAAGGGAGAGAATGATCCAACATGGGAAGTGAGATACACAGCAGACCCATAGAATGGCAAATGTCCTAACAGCACTCTGGCCTCATAATCAGCCTTAAAGGCATTTGGATCCAGCTGAAAAGCCCATGAGAGTATTTCAGGCATGGAAAGCCAAGACACTCTGGCAAAAAAAAAAAAATGACCTAAAAGAAAGATCTCCGTGAGTGAGATCCCAGTGAAAAGAACAGGTCTTCAAAGAAGGAGATACCTTTCTCTGAAGGGAGGAGAGAACTTCCACTTTGACTATGACCTTGTCTAAATAAGATAAGAGTCGGTGAACTCAAAAGGCTTCCATAGCCTTGGAAACTCATGACTGGAGCATAGGGAGATTACTGATGCCATAAACAAGAGTGTCAATTTGTTAAGTCAACAACAGGAGTCACTGTGCACTTACTCCTCATGTAGGATCTTTGTCCTTAATGTGCTGTACATTGTGATTTAATGCTATAACGAGTACTCAAACAGTATTTTTCACTTTTTGTTTCTATGTGGGAGCAAACTGTTGAAATCTTAATGTATACTAAACTGATCTTCTGTATATAAAGAGAAATGAAAATGAATCTTGATGTGAATGGAAGGGGAGAGGTAGCGGGAAAGGAGAGGGTTGTGGGTGGGAAGGAAGTTATGGGGGGGTAAGCCACTGTAATCCATAAGCTGTACTTTGGAAATTTATATTCATTAAATAAAAGTTAAAAAAAATCACTGGTTATATTTATACAACAATAACAACAACAACAACAAAAAGCAAACCCTGGTACCATTGGCTCACCTTCTAAAATCTGGAAACAGAGAAATCAAAAATAAGGGAGACTTCAGTCAAGTCAATGTTTGAGGAAAAGAAAAGCTCTACAGTTTTGCTTTCTGGTGTGGACTTTGTGGGAGCTGGAGCAGTTAACAATGATGGATGTGCGCTTCTGGATTGAATATTTGACTGGGGTGGTATCCATTAGGTTGAGTACTGCTGCCTTGTGTTAACGATAAAGAAAATGAAGCTATAGAGATTAGGGGATTTGTGGCAACTGACATGAAGGCTTCAAGTATTGCAGTGTTTTACTTTTGTAGTGAATTCTTCGGAAATTCTGTCTTCTATTAGGGAGTGATTTTAGATTCATAAGATCAAAACTGGTGAAAATTTAAAGCCATTTAATTTTTGTCAGCATTCCTATGCCCTTTCTGTAAAGTAGTAGAGATCATCTTACTCTTTTAAACAGTTGGAAGCATTGCTGAAGACGTGAAATGTCCTTATTATATATATGTATATAACAAGGAAAACAGAAGCGTTTTCAAACAAGTGGTAAAATCTGACTTTGGAGGGGGTGGTCATTCTTCAAACAAATAATGTGTCTTTGTAAATGGGCCTCCTACAGAATCAAAGATTGTTCCGATGTGGTATGAGGAGAGCCTCTTTCAATTTCTTCCAGTGCTGCCAACTATTTAGTCTAAGGCTATTTACACTTTCTTGGATATAAATGATTTTATCTCCATTGCTGACAATGTTGAATTCAATGTCATTCTTTTTGATACAGTATTTGCTGAAGAAATTGTATTGATTTACAGAGTCTCTCTTCTGTAATTCCCCTAACATCTCAAGGCCTTTTAGGTTAACCAGTTTCTTTCAAACACCCTTCAAGATGAAAACATATTGGTTTTCAAAATCTCAGCAGGCTCTGCCTATATGGGAATCAGTGTTGGCCCTAGTAATTAATAATTTATGTTTACATTGCTATCCTTACAAATTCAAGTTCTAGCAGCATTTAACTTTTTATATTTCAATTGTTTTTTCTTTCACCAACAATAGTTCTTTTATTCGTGATATGGTTTCTTCAGATGTACAGGTGAAAGCAATGATTTATTTGTGTGAAGTAAGGAAGAAGCAAGGGAAATTAACTCCCTCCACCCACTCCCCCTGTAGACAATCAATAATTCCTTTTCTCATCCAGGCTTTAATCATTGCCTGTCTGGATTACTGCAGACTTCTTCTTGGTCTTCCTATCTATGACCTCCTTTCTCACTAGAGAGTTCAGAAACTTTGGTTAAATTCATCTCCCTCTCCTGGAAACCATATTACTAGTCTTCAAGTGTCTCTCTTGCTTTCAAAGTTAAGTTTGAATTTCTTGATTGTGGCCAACCTAGTGGAAACCAATTTAATTTTGTTCTACCCTAAAGTCAGAGTGCTTTTTAGTTCATCCATTTTCTTTAAGTCATCAAAAGTTCTTTAAGAGTTTTCTGGATGGTATGTTGAATGTAAGAGGTGACTTTTCAATGATATTCTGTTGATATAAAGGGATTCTTAAGTGTGCATTTTTCCAGAAATTACATAATATCTTTTTAATGTGTACACACTGTTTTTAATAATGCAACTGTGTAAATATCTTGTTAGTGCCGTGAGATGCTTTTTCACATTCATCATTCTAATGGGCATAACTCACATTGTTTTGATGACAGTTTGCTCTCCATAATATATTCATAAAAGCTACATTGTTTTGAATTTAAACATCATTCTCCCTGTTTTGTGCTCTTTGGGAAATAGTTTTGCATAAAATCACCTTGATCAAACACAAGGGGCAGGAGTATAGGAGACAATGAGGATGAATTATGAAGGGTAAGAATGAAATAAAGGGCAGAAGTGGTGAGTCATTCACTGAAGATACAGTTTGTCCTCTCAGATGATAGAGGACTAACCAGAATAATACAGACTACATTAGGCTTGTCTTCTGCTATTTGACCTGCAGCCATTGCCATTTGTTCTAATTTTTATTGATGGAACTACCCTTTCTGTATTCCTTATTCAATTTGTTTATATAACAAATATGGAATGAGAACATACCGTGCTTCTGAGAACTAAAGAGAGTGGTAAATACAACAGATGAGCCCGTGTCAAATGGTGCTTAATTTCTAGAGTATTTGGGCATGGGATTGAGACAGACTATAAAAATGGAAAGCACTATATATGAATGATGATCTATATTGTGCCAAATGTAATTAAGGAAATAAAATAAAGGAAAGTGAGGTACCATGGAATGACAAGAGAGAGCCCCTTTAGAAGCTGCAGATGTAAGAAACCTCTGTGAATAGGAGAAATTGAAGCTGGGTCCTGGATGATCAAGCACTAGCAATGTGAAAAGTTAAAAACGAAGTTTCTCAGACAGAGGAAGAAGAAAGTAAGAATTCCCAAGCAAAAGTCTGTTAAAAACAAAGCAAACAGAAATTTCAAAAGCCATTATGGTTGGAAAGGGTTGAGTGAGAAAGCTTGTTAATCAAGGTAGGGGCAGGAGAGCTCAGAGTTGTTAGTCACAACTATAACTGTATCTAATACAAGTTTAATATCCAGAAAATATAAAATCTTAAAATGCAACAGCAAAAGGACAACCCAATTTTAAAAATGGACAAAGATTTAAATAATCATTCACAGAAGCAACATTTACAAAGCAGAGGAGAAAGGAAAAGAAATTTAGTGTCATTACTAATTAAGGAAATGCAAGCCAAAAGTTCCATGTGAATACTGATGGCTGGACTTTTTTTTTTTTTTTAAAAAAAAAAGGGATAGAAAATAAAGTTGGATGATGATAAAATATGTTATGGATACATTTCTGGTGAGAATGGCAAATTGTGTAGCAAATCTAGAAAACAGATTTTTAAATTTCCTTTAAAAATTAAGCATTGAATTAGCAAATGAGCTAGTAATCCTACATCTATAAGCAAGAAAATTCCAAACAGGTGTTCAAACAAAGTCTGTACATGAATGTTCATGGTACCATTATTTATAACAGGCAAAAAGTAGAAACAATTGTCCAACAACTGAATAATAGATGAATAAATTGTTAAATTTTTGTACAATGCAATTTAATTCAGCCTTTAAGAGGAATAAAATACTGATTCATGGGGTGGGCATTTGGCACAGTAGTTAACATTTGGGTCACATAAGCCCAGTACTATCACCTGAATGCCAGGGTTTCAGTCTTGGTTGTGCTCCCAATACCAGCTTCCTGTTAATGTGCACCATGGATGGCAGCAGGCAATGGTTCAAGTATTTTCCTCTCTTCTACACATGTGAAAAACCCAGATTGAGTTCCAGGAGCTTAGCTTTGGCAATCCAGGCTGACATGGACATTAGGGGAGTAAACCAGCAGATGGGAGATTTCTGTCTCTCTGCCTTTTAAATAAATAAATAAAATAACTTTTAAAAGGCAGACTGATTCATTCTATAACATGAATGGACCACAAAGTAATGAAATACATAATGAAACCATTATGCTAAGAGAAAGAAGCTGGACAAAAAAGATCATATTTATATGCTTATTTATGTATGCACATATATGTAAGGTATTGTATATATATGTAATGTCTAGAATATACTTATAGACTCTATATATTTATAATGTCTGGAATATATGTGTGTGTGTATATATATATATATATATAGTCTGGAATAGACAAATCCCTAAAGTCAAAAAGTAGTTTAGAGGTTTCTAGGAGCTGTGGAAAATGAAGGTGGGAAGTTAGTGTGTAACAGGTATGGAGTGTCTCTTTGGAATGATGGACATATTCTGGAATTGTATCCTGTAATGGTTAAATAATACTGTGAATGTAATGAAAGCCACTGACTGTATTGTATATTTTTAAGTGGTTAAATGATTAATTTTGTGTTATGAGTTTTACTCAATTAAAACAGATCGAAATGTTAATGTAATAAAACTATAATTTATTATTTAGGTATTCATTTAGCAATTATTTGAGCATCTTTTTCTAAGAACTGCATTTAGGTCATGGATAAATGTACAGGTGAATAATGGGTGAGTGGAGAGAAATATGGATGCATTCATGAGTGAGCGAATAAACTACTTTCCCCAAATCACATGATTAACAATATATTAAGCATTTATTTGTACTTGGTTATATCTGATTCTTTTCCTTTCTCCATTTGGCTTCCCTAAATTCATGATCTGACCAATGCAGATTTGGAACAATTTTTTAAATTTTCTGTTGTCTTAAAATACTATTGTATAATATGTAATTTTTTATGTCCTGAAAACATTTCAACATTTAAGAAAACTCTATTGTTCTTTTTTGAATTAAAGGTAAACAAATATAATACAATTCATATACATAGATTTAGGAACATAGTGTATTTCCTACCCTACCCTCCCTCCCTCTCACACTCTCACCCTTCCTCCTCCTTCTTATTCTCTCTCTTAATATTCACAATGATCTACCTTCAATTTACTTTATACTCATAAGATTAACCCTACAATAAGTAAAGAGTTCAACAAATAGGAAGAAGGAGAAAACACTGTTCTTCAACAATAGAGACAGAGCTGTAAACAATCATTGGATCTCAAAATGTCGATTTCATTCCTATACATTACATTTTTGGTACTCTATTAGTTACCACAGATCAGGGAAGGCATACGGTATTTGGGACTGGCTTATTTCACTAAGTATAGTGGTTCAATTCTTTTTTTTTTTTTTTTTTTTTTTTTTTTTTGACAGGCAGAGTGGACAGTGAGAGAGAGAGACAGAGAGAGAAAGGTCTTCCTTTTGCCGTTGGTTCACCCTCCAATGGCCGCCGCTGCAGCCGGCGCACCGTGCTGATCCTGGCAGGAGCCAGGAGCCAGGTGCTTTTCCTGGTCTCCCATGGGGTGCAGGGCCCAAGCACCTGGGCCATCCTCCACTGCACTCCCTGGCCATAGCAGAGAGCTGGCCTGGAAGAGGGGCAACCGGGACAGAATCCGGCGCCCCAACCGGGACTAGAACCCGGTGTGCCGGCGCCGCAAGGTGGAGAATTAGCCTATTGAGCCACGGCGCCGGCTGTGGTTCAATTCTTAAGATCATCAATATCTCACTCTATTTGGATTTTGGGGTGCCAGATATTCTTAACTGGAGATAGGTCTACAATAGAAAAAATTTACAAATGCAACGCAGAGAGGAAAGTATTTGAGATTTTAAAAGTTTTAGTTGTTTCAAAACAATTATAAAATTATTTAAATTTCGAGGCTGATGCTATGGCATAAAGGGTTAAGCCAAGGCCTGCAGCACTGGCATCCCATAAAGGCACCAGTTCGATACCCAGCTGCTGCACTTCCAATCTAGCTCCCTGTTAATGTGAGTAAAATGGACCAAGTCATTGGGCCCCTACAGCCATATGGGAGACCCAGATGAAGCTTTGGTTCCCCAGCTTCGGCCTGGCCTAGTGCTGGCCATTTTGACCATTTGGGGAGCGAAGAAGTAAATGGAAAATTTCTCCTTCTCTCTCTCTTCCTCTCTCCCTTCTTCCCTCCCTCCCTCTCTCCCTCTCTCTTTCTGTAACTCTGCCTTCAGAGAAATAAAATAAGTCTTTTTTTAAAAAAATCATTTATTTATTTGAGAGGCAAAGATACAGACACATAGAAGGAGAGACAGAGAGGTCTTCCATCCACTGGTTCACTCCACAAATGGCAACAATGGCCAGAGCTGGGCCAATCCGAGGGCAGAAGCCAGGAGCTTCTTCTGTGTTTCCAACATGAGACTAAGTACTTGGGCCACTATCCATTTCTTTCCCAGGCACATTAGAAGAGAGCTGGATCAGAAGCGGAGCAGCCAGGACTTGAATCAGTGCTCATATGGGATGCCAGCACCTCACATGGAAGCTTAACCTACTATGCCACAATGCTGACCACAAATAAAATGAATCTTAAATTGAATTTAACTGATCCAGTGTTTAAATTTGGAAGAAGAAAAGAGAAAAGCAACCAAAACTTCAAATAAAACAAAATGGGGCTAAGTTTAATAATCAGATGGGACTAAGTTGTTCACGTTTTAGAGGTCCATTAACTCTTTCAGTCACTGGAGTGTCGTTTAGTGCATTGAAGCTGACAGGTAATAAAA
The DNA here is from genome assembly GCF_964237555.1 of Oryctolagus cuniculus. Classification (NCBI taxonomy): domain Eukaryota; kingdom Metazoa; phylum Chordata; class Mammalia; order Lagomorpha; family Leporidae; genus Oryctolagus; species Oryctolagus cuniculus. The sequence continues at coordinate 189,221,918 of NC_091432.1, read as the reverse complement.
ACACAATTTGAGCACAGCCGTGGTGGCTTCCCTAGTGATTGTCAGGCCTTGGATGGTTTCTAGGACAGTGGGAGCTCACAAAAGAGTGGCAGACCAGTCTGATTCCAGCTCTGTCAAAGAAATTCCACCTGTCAGTCTGTAGTTAGGCAGATCTACCTCACTCTTGCAAGAGCCTACTCTTATAGATTTGCATATAATGACTTGAGTCTGTTTAATATTATAATAGGAAGATAGTAACATGAAAACTCTTCATTATTATCATGGTTTTTTCTCCTGCTGTTTAAGCACAAAAAATTTAGCACTATTCTCAATCAATTCTCATTGCTATCTTATTTTATATATATATATATACACACATATATATGTATATTTAATTTTGACAAACACGTTTTGAATGCTTATTATGTGAAAGCACTATGCTATGCTACAACCCTTTGGAAATGTGAAGATGAATGTTTCAGTATCCCTAAATTCGAGGGGTTTTAAATTTGATTGGAATAATAAACCATTATTATTATATAATATATATATATATATATAAATACATAGAGGGAGATATATAAGTGGCTGTCAAGTGGCAAGAATCCAGAGATGCTTCCCAAGTAGGGATGAAATTCATAGAACTATTATAAATAGAAGAATCAATAAGAAACATCAGAATTCCCTGTATTTCTAACAAAGATAAAACTTGCTGAGAAATAGCAACATGACATTATATAGAAAAGGAAAATGCATTTTCTATTTTTTCCTTTAGGAAACTGTTATGTTTAGGGACTAACATAGAAATAACCCAAGGGACCAAACATTCTTCTGAGGATTAGTCATATAATCCAATTTCTGAAAGAATGGGAGTTGATAGCCTTAGCTTAGATCCTTGAAAAGAGTGACAGTAGAAGGAATACAAACCCTCCAGCCACCTGAAAAGTGTAAAAAAAAATCTACAAATAGACAATTTATTAGCACATGTTATTTAAAAAATCTTTGTGAAAATTCTAGGTCATGTTTATCTCATGCTATTTTAAAAGCTATTTTGATTTTTATTCCAAAAAGTCTTAAATTTAAAAATCCCCAAGGAGTCAGTGAAGAAGGTAATTAAGTCATTTTGACAAAATTCCATTAAACTATTTTCTGAGGGATTAATGGAGACACATACTGTGATGACTGCCGCATTTGTAGAAGGCACACAAAATCCATCAAGGCCTTGTATCTTGTGAGATTGGAGATGAGGCAGGATATAGAGTCTTACTTCTCTTAACAACATGTCTGTTTCACTATCTCCAGCTCCAACAATATATATGCTCTTATCTATTCTTAGATAATTTTTGGAAGGGTTGTTGAAATATCTACCAACTTTTGAACATGACATTTATAGGAATTTCCACAGAGAGCTGGGTTGGACATCAGTTTTCTGAATGCCTTTTCTCCCTATTATGGGGCTTTGAAGGAACTTGGATTTTTGTTTTCTTCTCTTTCCCTCGTAATAGAGTTCCTGTTAGATATATCATAAACATTTGATTTTCTTAATCCATGGTTATGCAATATTGTCAGAATCTTATAATCAGGTAGAAAAACTTATTGTACTGAAAGCACATGTTTGGATTAAAGGGTCTATATATGTAGAAAATTTCTGTGTGATCCTTAATTAAATAATTGAAAAGTAACCCATTGGATTATTAAAGTACTATTTGGAGAAATTGTATATGTGTTTGTTTCTAGAGTGTTGGCTTAGAGTGTCATTTATGCCATTTATTTTTCCCTTTTGCTAAAGGGTCATAATAGAAATAATTGTGTGGTATAAGGCATTTTAATGGAAATTTTTTTCTGTAATTCTTTTCTCTATTTTACTTATACTATATGTATTAATATACAGAGAACAGATTTCATGAATTGCATGGGTATGATTCCAAGAACACAATGATATTTACCTCCCTTCCCTCCCCTTTCCCTCCTCCTTCATTTATTTCCTTTTTTTTTTTTTTTTTTTTTTTTTTTGACAGGCAGAGTGGACAATGAGAGAGAGAGACAGAGAGAAAGGTCTTCCTTTTGCCGTTGGTTCACCCTCCAATGGCCGCCATGGCCGGTGCACTGTGGCCGGCACAGCGCGCTGATGCGATGGCAGGAGCCAGGAGCCAGGTACTTATCCTGGTCTCCCATGGGGTGCAGGGCCCAAGCACTTGGGCCATCCTCCACTGCACTCCCTGGCCACAGCAGAGAGCTGGCCTGGAAGAGGGGCAACCGGGACAGAATCCGGCGCCCTGACCGGGACTAGAACCTGGTGTGCCGGCGCCGAAAGGCGGAGGATTAGCCTAGTGAGCGGCGGCGCCGGCCCCTTTTTTTTCTTTTAAGTCTCTGTGGTAACATAATTTCAACTTACTTTATAATCACGGGCTTAATTCTCTTCTACAGAAAGAGTTCTCCAAATCAAAGACCACTATCCTGGAGGGATATAGAAACAATCAAATCACAAGATGTCATTTTAACTTGACATATATTAAATTTTTGTATATTCTATATATTAGCTACAACCAGAGGAAACATATGATATTTGTCTTTTTGGGTCTGGCTTATTTCAGTAATCAAAATGGTCTCTAGTTGCATTTGTTTTGTTACAAAAGACAGGCTTTAATTTTTTTTTATGGTTGAGTAAAAAAAGGAATGCATATGTATCATATTTTCTTTATCCAATAATGAGTTGATGGACATTTGGCTTGATTCTGTATCTTAGCTATTGTGAATTGAGCTGCTATAAACATGGGGTTACAGATACCTGTTTCATATGCTGATCTCAATTTTTTCAAGGTATATTCCTGGGAATGAGGTAGCTGGTTCGGTTCATATAGTAGATAATTTTCAGATTTCTGAGGAATGTCTGGACTGTCTTCCCTAAAGGTATGTCACTGCACCGTCAAAGGGGTATAATTTGCTGTTACAATCAGGAGTGTCAAAGAGGACTTATGGAGGAGCTGATAGTGAGCTGGATCTGGAAGAATGAGTGACACATAGAGAAATCTATGCAAGTAAACAGTAAATGGGAAGGGCCTGAGACATGACAGGGTCTGGAATACCTAAGAAATGGTGAGAAGTCCAGAGCTATTGAAATATGTGAATAATTGGCAGGAGATTGGAGCTTAGAAATATGAAGTAGATTTAGAATCAATATTAAAAGTCTTGCATGCCTTATAACACATTGGGAGTTTATTCTAGAGGTAACTGGGAAACAATAGGAATAGCTAGTGACAGGATCAGATATTTACTCATATTTGAGAATGTTACATATAATGCTAGTAAAGTAGTTAGATTGAAATGCTCACTCAGAGAAGTTAGGAGTCTGGTGCTGTATTGAGGGACAGGTTGATGTCAGTCCTTTGAACTAGATAAAAATGAGTCCAGATAAAAGTAGAACAAGATATTTCTAAATACCCAGAACAGATTAGATTGGATGGCATCTTGAATATGAAGTAAAAAGATGAGAACTGTGAGAATGTAATGGAAAGATTACTCAGAACATTGCTATATGCTCCCACCCATGCATTTTCTTGCCTAGATGTGAAAATGTTAATAAAAGTAAGAGAGACATACGGCTCATAGCTATTGCCGACAGAATATCAACAAACAACACAGTTGGACCAGATGTAAAATCAACTGGAAATAAATCAGGGAAGCCAGTTGTGACTATTATCATATTTTCCTAGTTCTCTTTCTCCTTTCATACATCTGTCATTCTGTATTGTTGCTAAACAAACAAAAAAGAAAAAAAAAAGGAAGAAATAAAATAGGAGAAATGAAAAATTTATAGTAGGTGAAACGCTTGTACAATTTTTCCCCTTTTCAATGATTTCACTTATTGAAAAGTTTTCATCCTAATGAAGCAAAGCACTTCACAGATATTCCCATAATTAGAATAAGTGATTCGCTCACTCCCTCCCAGTATTCTGAAGAAGAAATAGTGGTTGGGAGAGGGGTAGTGAGCAGAAGATATTGCACCTCTTTTTTTTTTTTTCTAACCTCACTTTTATTTGACTTCATGCGTCTGAGAATATTATGTTCTTCTTCTGGCCAAAATATTTATAAAACATTGCTCTCAGCTTTTCAATATACTTTATATTATTTCAAAAATGCTTTTTGAGGCCATGTGATATTTATAGAGAAGGTAGAGCCCCTTTTCCTGAGGGAAAGAGTAGAACAGGAAAGGGAAGTGACTTACGTCATTTAACAGTTTAGAAAGATGCGGAAGGAGAACTTCTTAGCTATGGAGCCTTCAAACCATCATACTTGAGTTAGAGAGTCACTGGGCATTTTGCAGTGGAATATGCTTCTGTTTGGTGCATTTGAATGACAAGACAGCCAGAGAATAATTTTTACTTTTCCTTCTTTTTTTTTAAATGTATGAGTTTTTTTTGTTATTTAACATATTTTATATTTATTTTCATTTTATCTGTAAGGTAGGGAGGGAGGGTGGGCGGGAGGGAGAGAGGGAGCCAGGCTGACTGATTTCAGTCCTCAAATCTCTCTAACAGCTGGAGCTGGGCTAGGCGGAAATCAAGAGACAGAAGCACAGTCTGGGTTTCCCTGATGGTGTCAGTGACTCTGTGTACCAAATGCCTACCCCGCCCACATTCTCTAAGTGTGGACTGCTTCCTAGAGTCATTTCAATGCCCTCTCAGTTTTGACAGTATCAGGAATCTGTAACAATACTTCCTGAACTTTCCCACCAAACATCATTTTTTTCAAAGATTTATTTACTCATTTGAAAGTATGAGTTACACAGAGAGAGATGGAGAGACAGAGGCAGAGAAAGAGAAAGATAGAGGTCTTCCATCCGATGGTTCACTCCCCAATTGGCTGCAATGGCTGGAGCTGTGTCGATCCGAGGCCAGGAGCCAGGAGCTTCCTCCTGGTCTCCCACATGGGTGCAGAGGCCCAGTGAATTGGGCCATCTTCTACTGCTTTCCCAGGCCATACCAGAGAGCTGGATTGGAAGTGGAGCAGCTGGGACATGAACTGGCACCCATATGGGATGCCGGCACTGCAGGCGGCAGCTTTACCCACCACGCCACAGCACCGGCCCCCAAACATCATTAATATTGTGGGGAGTCATATTATTTATCTTGATCTAATGAAGAAGTAGGTGAATTGAGCATTTATATAATAAACACTTTTGAGGGGGCTTACATTTAATTTTGAAATCTATAGAATTAAATTCTACAATCTATTCATCCTATTTAAATATACAAATAATACATGTAGTAGTGTTCCAAGGAGATGAGTGTATTTGCTCTGTAGTTTCATATATTCTCTGGGAAACTCAAATTTGTGGTACATAAACTATAATTTGACAAATAATGATAATACTATTCTGCTACATTTCAGTGTTAGTACCCACTTCAAAGCAGAATGTTGAGCTGAATGGATTTCTGTGGGGATCCAGCAATCACTATCCAGCCACTGCTGTTACCTACTCTGATTAACTTGCATAGACAATTGTATGTTTCTGGGATGCAGAACATGATTTTACTCACTTTAGAGACTTAGGGGGACCGGTGCTGTGGCATGGTGGGTTAAGCCTCTGCCTGTGGTGCCAGCATCCCATATGGGTGCCGGTTCCCTAGACCAACTCTGCTGTGGCCTGGGAAAGCAGTGAAAGATGGCACAAGTGCTGGGCCCCTGCACATGCATGGGAGATGCAGAAGAATCGCCTGACTCCTGCCTTCAGAGTGGCCCAGCTCGTTATTGCAGCCATTTGAGAAGGGAACCAGTAGATGGAAGACTTTTCTCGCTGTCTCTCCCTCTGTCTGTAACTTCTCAAATAAATGAATAATTTTTTTAAGAAAGACTTACAAAATGATAAGATGATTATATGACTCTTTACTGGCACTTCAGGAAACAAAATAAACAAAAATAAGAATTACTCCAGAAAAATCAGATGATGAAAACAACACAAGGTAACCGTAAGAACTCTTCAGCAATTGCCTGTTTTCTGAAGAAAACTGTTCTTACTCATTGACTGTATCACAACACATCCAGCTGCCATCATCCCTTCCACAGGAGTGAGTCCTGTCTAGTGAGCACCGTTGCACTGTTTATGCACAATCTCAGAATATAACATTAGAGATTTAAAAGTGGCTCCTAGGAGAAAGCACTCATGATCTGATTTTCTTGATTCAATAACAATGACAGTTGTAAGCATGGAATTCACCCTGGTTGCAGACTGCTTCAGATGGCTCTGGGTGATGCCACTGGGGCTGATTCAGCCATGCTGGAATTTAAAAGTCTACTGAATTTCACACTTAAATTTTCAGTCTCACAAAAATAGTATAGCCTAAAAGTAATAACTGCCATTATTCTGGTGCCTACTTTGTCTTTTTAACCTGAGATATCTAGACAAACCAGAACACGATGGAAGGATACAAGGCACTTTTGTTCTTTGAATAGAATGATTCTTTTTCTGGTCTTTGACAAATATATGGAGAGGTGGCTCTTTAATTTAGAGTTCTCAGTTTGCTACTAAAGACAACTGACAACCCTTAGGCTCAGATATGCTAGCATTTAGAAATGATCATCTATTTCATAGGGCCATCTATTTATGAGCATGAGCTAAGCACAGAAGGCATGATTTGTGTAGACCAGGTGTCAACAGACCATGGACTATATAGCAGACTTCCACTGTCTTTTTTTAAATAGTATGTGAGGAAAAATAATTTTTACATGTTTAAACAATTTAAAAATCAAAAAAGAATGTTTTGTGACGATTACATGATAATAAAACATCAATGTCATAATTAATGTTTTCTTGAAACAGATTTTGTATGCCTATTTTAGCTATGAGAGCATCAAGTAATTGTCACCAAGACCACTTGACCTACAAAGCGAATATATTTTCTCCTTAGCCTTTTACAGAAAAGGGTTGCTGACTTGCTGACTCAGAGTAATTTAAGAGTGCAAGGTCTTCAACTAGTAAGACCTGAGGAATCAAATTTTAAAGACCCTTTAATTACTTACAGAAACAACTTTTAAATGGAATATAACATTGATCTGAAGAGGTACAGTCCTCTCCTCGTGTTTCAAAGGGGCTTGTCAGGAAGAACAGAACGCTGAACCTCTTATACAGATGAAACGTCCACATTTGACAGGTGCTTGTCTTCATCTCTCCCAACGCCAGGAAGTTAGTGCATTAGGTGTCTTCTCAGCATCCAAATACGGATGCAAAACGCAAGAATATCAAGTCTCTCAAAGGGTGACTTTCATGAAAGAGGTGCGAGTAAAGAGGACATAGGAAACCTCAATTTAGCATCCACAGCTGTCTTTACAAAAAATGATGCCCCAGGCATCAAGTCTGACAGTTGTGATTGACATTGCTATTTCTATCTGTGCATAAGCAGCAAAAATGTGCCATTGATAAGGAGTTGTGCCATTGCAAACTGTGCTGGAAAACATGTTTGATTTAATGTCCTTTGGGATATTGTCAGTATTGGATAAACTAAAAATATTACTGTGACCATAGGATATTCCATTTACCATTTGTTTTAGTCAATTTGATAGAACTGTCACCAATAAAACTAGGGGAAATAAGCAGTCAAAATGGCTATTTGTTACCATATAGACCAAAAATGTTTAAATAGCTTTTCTATTTTTTTTTTCATTTTGGTTATTTTTAGTTAAAGAAAAACAGCCTTTGCCAAGGGCGACAAGATGATCTGAAGGTCAGAAGGAAGCTGGGTGTGGGCTTCTCACAAGCTCTTACTCCAAAACGGAAGTGAGAAAGAGGGAGGGCCCTCTTCCAGGAGCTCCAGGGGTGGCCGGCGCAGCAGAGGGGTCCCTGGGGAGGGGTGGGCCGAGCAGCCCGCCCTTGGTCTCAGGTTGGTTTACGCGGGCTGCAAGGCAACTTCCATACGCCAGCCAGTTGACACAACATTATCTCGTAGGGGCATTAAATTAGGGAATGACGGAGCCAAGAGAATGGCTTATTCAGTTGGGTTCCGAATTACAATCAGGAAATAGTCTTTATCTGGTGCAACCATAATTTCATTTTTCTTGAAGCGAATTCGAAGGAAGGTCAGGTCATTCTGGGGGTCAATTTCACGCACCGTGCTCCGCGCCTTCAAGATGAAGTTGTGCATGAGGTTGGCGTACTGTGTGGTTGTGGGGTTGTCCATGGTGCTCTTGATGGGGATACCTTCTGTGTTCACCACAATGATCCCCTGCACCCCCTTCTGGCTCTGAAGTCGCTTCAGTGTCTCCTCCACCTCCGCCATTTCAGACAGATCCAGGGGCTCAGCTTCGCGAACACACAGCCTAGTCTCTTGTCTTTCTTTTCTATTTTTAACCAATCATGTGATCTATTCAGTTTTGCTTCTAAGTACTATAGAGACATTAAACAGAGGCTGAGCCAGGACCAAAGTCAGAAAACAGAAATACAATTTAGGTCTTCTATTATGGGTGGTAGAAACCTAATTGCCTGAACTATTATCTGCCTCCCAGGGTTTGCTATAGCAGGCAGCTGGAGTCAGGAATAGGAGCCAGTATTCAAACTCAGGCACTGCGTTGCTAGATGCAAGTGTCTCAACTGCTAGACTAAATGACCATTCCCTAAAATAAATCTATCTTTTAATTTAATTTCCCACACCTATTTTGAAGCTACTTATAGAAAACTTGATATTGAGTATAGGAACTCAAATTTGAAGTTCTAACAGGAAATAATTATAGATCTCTGTGCAAAATGCACATGGCATTGAAGTCTATCATTTGGAAGGACTAACACTTTGGAATCACAGATGATTGTACTGTCCATCTTTCATTTGTTAAAGCACAGAAATTACCAACAACAGATGCAAACACACAATTTGTGGCATTAAAAGGCTCATATTTTTTCACCACATCATTTCGCCAAATTTTATTCTTGAATGTTTCTGATTCTCAGGGCCAGTTGTGACATTCACTAAGTCGTTCCTCTCTACTCTTGACACTTTCCCCTTTCTCTTGCCCTCCACATCTATAAACACTGGGACTAAGCTCCTCTCTTTCTAAACTCTGCCCCCATATTTCTTCACTCTTGTCATCTGGTCTGGTTGGCATTTGAAATAGTCCAAAAGGATTGATTATCATTGAGATTAAGTGAAAACAATTCAATAGATATTTCAGAAACATATTACAGGTGTCCTAGAAAGACAGGACTACAAAAGTGAAGGAAAAATGAAACTATAATTTGAAAAAAAAGGATGTATGGAAAATCCCACTGGAAGTGTAAAGTTACACTGGAAGAAAAACTAAGAAAATTAGGACAGTTTATTGAAAGGAGAAAGGATAGTTTATTTGGGGTATTTTTTGGTGACATAGAAGGGAACTATCCAAATAGATTCTCTCTAGCATAATAAGATTTGGAGTCAGATGGTAGGGTGAGAAATGCCATTTTGTGACTCATTCCTTTAAAATAATTATTTATTTGAAAGGCAGAGTTACCAGGGACAGGGTGGAGAGAGAGAGGGAGAGAGAGAAAGAGAGAGAATTAGAGAGAGAGAGATCGATCTTTCATCTGCTGGTTCACTATCCAGATGGTTGCAGCAGTCAAGGCTGGGCAAAGCCGAAGCCGGGAGCCAGAAGTTTCATCTGGATCTCCCACGTGGGTGCAGAGGCCGAAGCACTTGGGCTGTCTTCTGCTGCTTTCCCAGGCCATTAGCAGGGAGCTAGAGAGGAAGTGGAGCAGCTAGGACACACATTGGCGCCATTTTGGGATGCTGGCATCACAGGTGGCAGCTTTACATAGTATGCCACAACTCCAGCCCCAATTCATTTATTTGATGACAACAGTTAAAGCCTCAGTTATAGCACAACTTTGAGATGATTATGATTTTTAAGTGGTAGATAATAAGAGAAAAATACTGAGAAGAAGCAACATCTAGTGAGTGGGGATAAGAAAAAGGAAAAGCAATTAAATAAGCAAAAAGAAAAGGATTAGTCAAAAATATAGAGGGAAGCTAATCCTCTGCCTGTGGCGCTGGCACACCGGGTTCTAGTCCCGGTTGGGGCGCTGGATTCTGTCCCGGTTGCTCCTCTTCCAGTCCAGCCCTCTGCTGTGGCCCGGGAAGGCAGTGGAGGATGGCCCAAGTGCTTGGGCCCTGCACCTGCATGGGAGACCAGGAGGAAGCGCCTGGCTCCTGGCTTCGGATCGGCGCAGCGCGCCAGCTGCAACGCACCAGCCATAGTGGCCAGTTGAGGGGAGGACCAACGGAAAAAGGAAGACCTTTCTCTCTGTCTCTCTCTCTCTCTCTCACTGTCTAACTCTGCCTGCCAAAAAACCACAAATATGTATACAGAGGGAAACTTGAAGAATAGTGCTTAATTATTGACTTGATAATGCATATAGATATTTATTTTCAAAATGCGGAGCAAAACATGGGGCTCAGGACATTAATGACCTACTTATTGGCACTTACACTTATTTTTTTAAATAGTTGGCAGATTAGTATGATGATGCATCGAGTACTTCTGTTTGTTTAAATGCATGCCCTATCTCTCACCATGTACAAAAAATCAATTTAAAATTGATTAAACACCTAAATGTAAGACCAAAACTTTGAAGCTCTAGAATAAAGTATAGTGAAAACACTACAGGATATTGGAATGAGCAAGTATTTTCTGGGTCAGAACCCAAAAGTACATGAAACAAAAACAAAAACAGACAACATGGATTTAATCTAACTAAAGAGTTCTGCACAGCGAAGGACACAACAGAGTAAAGTGACACCCTACAGAGAGGGAGAAATTATTTGCAAGTTATACATCTGACAGGAGTTAATATACAGATCATAACCCAATAGCAAAACCGAAACCAAGACCTAACAATCCCATTTAAAAATGCGAAGTAGATCTAAACAGACATTTCTCAAATGAAGACATACAAATGGTCAATAGATACATGAAAAATGCTCAATACCATTAATCATCTGGGAGATGCAAATCAAAACCACAGAAGTATTACTTCACTCCACTTAGCCTGGCTATTACTGAAGAGACAGAAGATGACAAGGGATGGTGAAGAGGTAGAGAAAAGGGGACATTTGTATACCATTGGTGGGACTGTAGATTAATACAGCCATTGCGGAAAACGTTATGGAGTTTTCTCAAAAAAACTAAAATAGAACCACAACTGATCCAGCATTATCACTCATGAGTAAAAAAGGAAATGAAATCCACCTGTCAAAAGACATCTGCACCCTGGTATTTATCACAGCACTGTTTACAATAGCCAGGAAATGGAAACAGTCTAAGTGTCCCATCCACTTATGAATGGATAAAGAAAATGTAAAACATATGCACAATGAAATATTACTCAGTCACAAAAAGTGGATGAAATCTTGGCACTTACAATATGATGGAACTAGAGGTCATTATGTCGAGTGAAATAAGTCATGCACAGAGGACAGATATCTCACAGGTATTTGGAAAATAAAAAGTAGGAGATCTCGCATTAATTAAAAATATAAAGGTGGGGGTGTTGATGTGGTGGCAAGGTGAGTTAAGCCACTGCTTATTTTTTAAAAAAATATGTTATTTATTTGAAAGAGTTACATAGAGAAGGAGAGGCAGAGAGAGAGAGAGAGAGAGAGAGAGAGAGAGATCTTCCATTTCGCTGGTTTACTCCCCAAATGATCGCAACATCCAGAGCTGAGCTGATCCGAAGGCAGGAGCCAGGTGCTTCTTCCAGGTCTCCCACATAGGTGCAGGAGCCCAAGGACTTGGGCCATCCTCTATTGCTGTCCCAGGCCATAGCAGAGAGCTGGATCAGAAGAGGAGCAGCTGGGACTCGAACCAGCACCCATATGGAATGCTGGCGCTGCAGGCTGGGGCTTTAACCTGCTGCACTATAGCGCCAGCCCCAAGCCACTGCTTATGATGCCAACTTCCTCTATCAGAATGGCAGTTAGAGTCCCAGCTGCTTGGCTTCCTATCCCTGCTAATGCTCCTGGGAAAGCAGCTGATGATGGCCCAAGTGTGGGAGAATGAGGTGGAGTTTCAGGCTCCTTCTTTCAGCCTGGCCCAGCCCCAGCCATTGTGGACATCTGGGGAATGAGCCAGCAGAAGGAAGATCTTTTCCTCTCTTTCCTGTCTTTCTATAACTCTGCCTTTCAAATAAACAAATAAATAAACAAATAAATAAATCTTTAACAATATATAGTAGGGGGCCTGTGCTGTGGCATAGCAGGGATAGCCGCTGCTATATAGTTCATATTGTATAAATAAGGAAAATGAGATATTAAATGAGCTAAGAAATGTGTATAAGAAAAGCAAATAGTATCTAATGGTCAGTTTCAACCTTTAAAACTTTAAATTCGATCTTCAACTCTGATAAAAAGGGGAGAATGTGATATGTGTGTGTGTGGGGGGGATATTTTCAAAACTTACTAACACAACTGTTAGAAGTTACTTGCTTTAGTGATTATATTGAATTGTCCTCCAGAATTTCCATTTGCAAAGTAATTCTTACATGATAATCGGATTTTTCTTTTTCTATACAGAGTAAGTTAATCATCTGTTTTCAGAATATCCCCATGAAAATATATACCCATGTCCTTGTTTGCTTATTGTGACTAAATAACTGCTTGGCCAAATTCAAAATTTTCCTGTACAAACTATTTTTTTGCACCCAGAACTTAAAAAAATATGTTTATTTACTTGAAAGGCAGAGTCACAGAGAGACAGAGGGTACAACTTTGGAATATATCATCAAAGAATCTTACAGTTGAAATGAGTTTGAGCATGTGTTGTCCAAATTGTTTGTTTTATAAATTAGGCTATGGAGACATGTAGTAACAGATACGGTATTTTCATAAATCCAGTAACCAAGCAGGGTACAGTTATTGGATCTAATTTCTAGCCAAGAACTGTTTTCACAAAAAAAATTTTTTTTTTTTGACTGGCAGAGTGGACAGTGAGAGAGAGAGACAGAAAGAAAGGTCTTCATTTTTCCATTGGTTAACTCCACAATGGCCGCTGTGGCCGGCGCACCGCGGTGATCCGATGGCAGGAGCCAGGTACTTCTCCTGGTCTCCCATGGGGTGCAGGGCCCAAGCACTTGGGCAATCCTCCACTGCACTTCCAGGCCACAGCAGAGAGCTGGCCTGGAAGAGGAGCAACTGGGACAGAATCTGGCGCCCCGACCGGGACTAGAACCCGGTGTGCCGGCGCTGCAGGCTGAGGATTAGCCTAGTGAGCTGCGGTGCCAGCCACAAAAAAATAGTTTCTAACCATTGTGATTGCTATTTACATCCTATAGAAATGTTTGAAAAGACAAATTTTTCTCCAACTTTTTTTTTCCTGGTTAGTGTGGTATATTAGATAGTTTCTCCTACTCTTTGGTTTGTCTCCCCTTTCACTTTGATTTATAGTAGTTTGGATTTAAATTTAATTTTCCCAACATTATGGTATACTATTTCTTATTATTTTTTTAAGATTTATTTATGTATTTACTTGAAAGTCAAAGTTACACAGAGAGAGAGATCTCCCATCCAGTGGTTCACTCTCCAACTGGCTGCAATGGTCGGAGCTGTGCTGATCCGAAGCCAGGAGCCAGGAACTTCTTCCAGGTCTCCCATGCAGGTGCAGGGGCCCAAGGACTTGGGTCATCTTCTATTGCTTTCCCAGGCCATAGCAGAGAGCTGGATCGGAAGTGGAGCAGCCGGGACTCGAACCAGCGTCCATATGGGATGCCAGTGCTTCAGGCCAGGGCGTTAACCCGCTTTGCCACAGCGCTGGCCCCGCTTATTATTTTTGACTTTGACTATTTTGAGATTCTTTGTAAATTTTCCCATACTTTGTAATTTACTAAACTGGGTAGATTGAATGAGAATGCTGTACTTGCTTTAAAAAGCAAGTTGATGAATCTACAAGTAACTTTATTTCTCCATTAGGGACTATTCATTCTCTGGTTGCTGTCATATTTATAAAATGAGTTCTTTTACATTTTTACAGATATTCTTCTAGCACTTTTATTTGCTACTATGTAATCAAAAGTTTAAAAACTTATTATAATTTAATGCACTTATTTCTTACTAATGCGAGCCAGACACATGTGAGTTGGAATAAAATTTCCTTCCCAAATATAATGAAATAGATTTTGTCTTCTCTAAATAAACTATGTTTTACAAATTAACTTTCAATAGTCAAAGTCTTCCCCTCTTATAATGGCTGAGTTAAACTTCAAAAAGCTAGAATCTACTAGCAAAAATATAAAATAAATAATATAAGCAATACTAAATAAATAAATTGCAATAAACATTAAAATATAGTAGTAGAGTTGCAAGATTAATATCCAGAAGATAATATCAGCCCAGAGAACTTACCCTTCTGAGTGACTATATTTGTTCTGGTAGCATGCATAGATGGAGAGAAGAAATTAGCTGATAGATTGACCTCTTAAGGTTAGGAGGCCCCATGACAGAGTGTAGGATGTTCCATGTGGGCCATGTAAATTACCTCCTGGCTGTTGTAGGATTCTAGCAGTGAGAATGAAGCAAAAATAAACTGGGCCTTGAACAAACTTCAGATCTGCTTCAAAACTTTTGGGTAGTCAGAAAAATTTTGGTCTTTGAATTTAGATCTAGATAATTTGGGAGTAATTGTGAGCAAAGTGCATTACAAAACAATAGAACCTCCTTTCTGGAGGATGAGAGTAACATTTTTGTTCCCAAGTTAATTCTAGAAATGATGTCTAAAACAGAGTATCCAGTATGAAATAAAGATAACAGATTGTGAGTTGACAATGCATCATGATAAAGAACAAGCAGAATGTTGGATAAGATGCCCAACGATAGGCCCTGGTATGATCAGACACAGGCTGTAAGATAATTGCTTACCACTTTTAAGAAGGTAAATGACAAGCTTGAAGCTTATGGCAGGGACTGAAATATTAAACTTGACCTAGTTACTTTGAAATAAAACTAAATAGAAATTCAAGTACTGAAATACAGCAAATGAAATATACAATCCAGTGTCTTGGTTTCACATTTGAAGAGAGAATTGGTAAATCAAAAATTATATCAGAAAAAATTGCTAAAGTGAAGCATGGAGAGATGGAAAACAGAGAATGGAGGAGCATAGGACAGAAAGAGGAATGACTCAAAATAGTTAGCTGGAGTCTCTAAAGGAGAGGCGTGATGGGTAAGGAGAACTATTTAAAAAAAAATTTTCCATAACTGATGAAAAACATCTATCCAGCAAATCTCTAAGTATATAAAATTAAATAAATAATTTATATCCAAAGAATCACTGTAAAACTGTAGAATACCAAATATCTTGCAAGTAACCAATGAAAAATCATGTGCTCTTTAAAAAAAGATTTTATGTATTTGAAAGGAAGAGTTACAGAGAGAAAATGGTAGAGGGAGAGAGAGAGATCTTCCATCCACTGTTTGACTCTCAAAATGGCTGCAATGGTAGGGACTGGGCCAGGCTGAAGCTGGGAGTTTCATCTCGATCTCTCTTGTGGGTAGCAGGGACCCAAACGTTTGGGCTATCTTATGCTGCCTTCCCAGGCGTAATAGCAAGGAGCTGGATCAGAGATGGAGCGTCCAGGACTCGAATCCATATGGAGATGTTGGCACTGTAGGTAGTGCCTTAACCCACTGAGCCACAGTACTTGCACCTCATGTGGCTTTGAAAGAAGCAAAACCTAGATTGGCAGCTGACTTCTCAAAATAAACAAAGAACTCAAAAAATAAAATAAAAATAACGAAGAATTCTAGTGAGAGTGGAGCTTCAATATTTTGGAAAAGAAAAACCTGAAGTTTAATTGTGTATTCAGTTAAAACATACCATAGTAATAAATATGAAATAAAAATGTCTTTACATAAATCCATACTGAAAGAGTTTGCTCCCAGAAGACCTCTACTAAGAGTTTTCAGGTACAGAGAAAAATTCCTAAATGGCATATATTGAGCATCTAGTAACAAATGAAAAATAACATATATTCTTTTTAGTTTATTTTTCACATATTGTAATCTATAAACTTAATTTTATATAGTAACTGCTTTATGTTAATACATAAATTATTCATTGATAGCACAGAATGTTATATTTTTCTAAAATAATAGAAATTGCAACACAAATATAAGCCATTTTCCTTACAATTTAATAAATCAATTTTTATTTTTTATAAAAATGTAGTTGAATTATATCAAATCCTTATTGATACTTATAAGACAGAGATTTCAAGACTTACCTTTTACTTGACAGAATATAGGCTTTTGCTTTCAAAAGTTTTTGAAAAGCATTTGAATGCCCAAATATAAAGCTTAATTATTTTATGAAATTTATAATCTTTAGTTGGAGTCTTGAAAGATTAATATAAATTACATAATTATATTCTAAGTTGTGATAGGCACAAATAGTATTTGAGAAAATGAAAAACATTTTTCATTCTTAGCCTCTAGAAATTTCTAAGCTAAGCTAAACTTTTATCAATCTGAGTACCTGAAAAATCAGGTAATTCAGAAGATTCCATTGTTACATGAATTAAAATATAATATTTAAACTGCTGTCCGTTTATAGGATAACAAAATTGGGCTGTCATTTATTTTTACACTCTATGTCTTATTTTCTTTCGATATGGCCTTAAAATGACTATTTTCAAATTGACTGGTTGAAAATATGAATATGTCAAATGAAAATTAGTTTGGAATATTAAGTCAAATAATATCTGAAGGAAAATTATATATATATGCTATTATTAGTTTTTATTGATAGAAATTACATATGTATATATATACACACACATACACAAAATATTTGGAATACACTTATATAAAATATTCATTTTTATCTAAAATTCTATCTTACCTGGGAAACTTGTATTTTATCTAATAATCCTATTCAGTCTCATGAAATCCATGGATCTTATTTGATAATGTTCACCTTAATCAGCAGCCACTAGACAACTGTACAAAATTTGAAGTAAAATTGCATTTGCCTGCAACTTTTCGTCTTTCTGCAGAGGCATCAGAACATTTCAGATAGATCTACTGACTGTGATTTCATTTGTCTAAGTAGATAAATCTTTGGTATTGAACTTGTCTCCATCAGCATGACAGTGCTTCTCCCTGATTTAATTTGTGGTTCCCCCTCACCCCTAAGGAAAAAGAATGTTTAAACAGGATAAATGTAAAGGTAATCCAGGTCATTTTATTTTAATAAGGACTTCCAGAACAAAGTTTGGCAAAAATATTCCCTAAAGTGATCATTTTTCTCTTCTCTGATTCATTAATTTGACTTAACTTCTGGAGATATTGAAAAACTAGAGGAGGGGGTAGTATTTTCTATGAAAACACAGTAGTAACATAATTTAAATAATTCATTTTTTCTTAATAGTAAAATTTTTTGTTTTGGGTTTTCAGTTTCATAAAATAATTTATTAGTGTCTTTATAGACATCACAGGGTGGATATTTGACTTAGTCATGCCAAACCCATGCTTCAGACGTCTCAATCCCATATCAAAGTACTGGAGTTCAAGTCCCTGCTCTGGATCCTGACTCCCTTTTGATGTTCATCCTAGGAGGCAACATGTGACTTAAGTAGTTGATCCCTGCCACCCAGCAGGAACTCAAGTAACGGAGTCCTGCTACTCACTTGAGAGACTCATTCAGTTCTCAGCTCCCAGCTTCAGCCTGGCCCAGGCCCGGCTATTTCAGGTTCTTGGGAGAGTAAACCATTTGATGGATGCTGTCTGTTTGTCTCTGTTCTCTCTGCCTCTCAAGTACGATAAATAAATGGGGAAAAAGAGACATCACCAAAATGGAGCAAGAAGTATTGGCCATATCACTATTGATAGAATGACAAAATCAAATTAATTGGTAATTTTCTGTAATTAGTACTACTTAGAACACCTGAAAAAAAATCTGTGCTATTGGAATTTTTTTATTTAATTAAACTGAATGCTGAATTAGGAACAAAAGACCTCATCCATTGGTTATAGGTTTTCATAGCACATTGCTGGAACTAATGTCAAAATACTTTCAGCATGTAGACAAATTGTCTTAGGGATACAGAATAAAAGAAGGAGGAAGAGAAGGAGAGGAAGAAGTGTAAGAGAGAGGAGGGTGGGAGAGGAGGACAGACAGGAGTGGGGGAAGAAATGGGGTGGGAAAGAGGAAAGAATAAAGACTTTTATTTTTAAAAACTTATTTGATATAGAGTGCTCAAGAAAGTGCTTCCATATGCTGGTTCACTCCCCAAATAACAGGATTCTGCTAGACTGAATTTGAGAGCTGGAAACTCAATCCAGGTCTCCCATATGGGCAGCAGGAACCCAATTACTTGAGCCATCACTATTGCCTCCCAAGGTATATATTAACAGGAAACTGGATTCAGGAGCCAGAGCCTGGTGTGAAATTCAGCTTTGCTATAGGACACAGATGTTGCATTTTGCTTCCTAACTGCTAGGTTAAACATCTACCCCAGGACTGTTTATTTTGATGGTGAATGCTAATGCTGTCATGTTCAGCCCCTACTAGGGCATTAGACAGTTTTATCACTTTACACATATGGTCCATTTTGCAAACCAGGAGTTAAGACTGTAAAGTTAAGCATCTTAGCCAAATTGACCCCTGTGATCTCCTGCAAGTCACCATCTAACTGAAAATACTGAGGAGTTATTCAAGGTAATATGAATACGCTGGAAATGGTTACTATATTGTATAGGTGCTCTTGGATTCTATTCATGTCTTTTTTGTACATTATTCAACTTTGGGTTTATAGTCCCCTACACAGTTATGAAGAATTTAGGAAAATATGCATACTATTTAATAAAATAACACAACAAATGGCTAATAAATGTTCCTAAACAAAAGCCTTGCATAAAGATTATTCTTAATTTGCATATGAATTGGTTCATGCATATAAATGCTCCTAAGGCACTTAAAGACATCTTTGTTCTTTAAAGTAGGTGAACCAATCCTTTCTATTTGTCTTACATTGCCTGGTTCACATTGTCTTTGATGATAGGAAAGTATTATTTAAACAGCATTGGGGCAGCATCCCAGGGCTCCCAGGCTGCTGCTCCTGGCAGGATTCGGGACTTTTGGTGACTGACTGACCCTCTTGAGGCTTCCGTTATCTCAACTGAAAAATGAAGTAATTCTTTAAGTACACCTAAAAGTTTTTAAAATTCTGGTGACTTTTGTTAGATAAGCTTTTTGGACAAAAATCTATTTTTAAAAAACAGATCAAAAATAAAACTGTTTTCATGGAAATGTGTATAGGGAATACTTGACCTTGAAGTCTCTTGAGAGCCCCTACAAAGACACACAGGAACACACACAATGTCACTCAAATTGATTTCAATAGGGGTCAAGATTGTTCCAAGAGGGGAGAGAAACTAAACTGAAGTTCTCCAAAAACAAAAGGCTGGTGAAATTGGAAGCACTGGGGCAAGATAGTGGCAAAGCACTAGAGGAGGTTAGGGAGTAAGTTGGTCAGTCTTATTAGACCATCTCTGCTAATTGCCAGCAATGGATATTAGTCTCCTACTCTCCTGTGGAGACCGCTAGATGAGGGCCCAATCTTCCTTGTTGACTGCATTTCAAATGGATGGCTTCAAGGACCCTGAGGCAAATATTCCTGGGTTGTAGAAGATTTACATCTCAAAGGAATAAAGGAAGAATTTACAATAGTTAAGTGTTCTAAAGTAAATGCTCTGAGAGAAAGGAGATCAGAGGCCTGTATTTAGGAGAAAACCCATCTAAAATTTAGACTCCAGCACAGGAGAATGTTGGGGCAAGTTGATCAACACACACATACCCACAGCATGGTTGGAAAACTTCGAGATTTGATGTTATCAATTTGACATTCCTCCATTGTCCACTGTCTATGAGTTTCCTCATCTATAGTGTCATAAACTCCACATAGGTGAATCAAAATTCATGTGTTTATTATATGCCACCTGTATTCAGAATGCCTACGATTTGATATAGTTACAGTGATTGATATTATATGCATTATATAAAACTTACCAGTGTCCTTATTTACATAAGTTGGTAATTGATTAGTTTTGATTACATTGTCTAGATGACAAATATAAAATATTAACTATTTCTAGCTCATATCATTTCCTAATATTTAAATCATATGTATCCCGTAGTGCCTAGATGCATTCACATTACACCAGTGTTTCAGAAAAATGTAAATTCTAAGCAGTATGAAATTCTAAATCTATGATTCCCATGTCAATTATAATTTAGTCTCTTGGCAATCTGGTTGTAGTATTTTCTATTACTGTATAGACTCTTATATTTATGCCTTAATATGTATTTGCCTTACAGCCCAGTTATGATTCCTAGGAGAATCATAACTTTACATTCCATGATGCTTGTTTTAAAATTCTCAGCCATAAAATTGCATTAATATATTTCCGTTGCTGTTCCTTCCCTTTGTTTTAAAGAATATGTAATGGTTATGTGTTTGTCTTTTCCCTCTGTATATCAAAATGTATTCCAGAATGTGATTCAAAACTGTATTTGAATTTCTCACCTTTTTAAGTAAATACATGTGATTAATCCTGAGTGACAGGAGGGCCAACCTGCAAGAATAATTTTACATAGGTCACACACAGGGCAACACTTTCATTCACTCAGAAAATCTGTTGTCAAAGTAAATATCTAGAAAGTCAAAAAGGAAAAATTCACTCTGTTCTAAAGTGCTGCTGTGCAGTAGGGTATTGTAAAAGATCAAAACCAACGCAAGCAAGTAGTAGAAGGAAGCAATGGTATTTGAGGAGGTGTGATGCTCGAACTTTAATCTGTCCAGGTATCCCTTTTTTGAGACCCTGCTGAAATGTATCTTCTGATTCAATAGATATATGGGGAGCCCAGGACTGCATTTGTAGTAAGACTGGTCAAAACTCTGTTTTATCCCAGTGCCCAACAGTCCTTGGTGTGTCACAACTGCACATCTCTCCTCATTTGTCTACCTGACACTTATCATTGATGTTTGGTTTCACTGCTAAGAATTTCAGATGATTAATTTATGTTCTACCTCCATTTGGGTCTCCAGTTTACTCAACTTTTCCTGACCAATGTGACATATACTCTTTTTCTCTCAGTCTCTTCCTCCATCTTCTCTCCCAGTCAACAATACACATGTGTCTCAAAAGATGTATCTGATTCTGGTCTTCCTACTCCACCACCAGGAGCCAGGTCTGTCTTGCTTTGTCTCTAGTACCTAGTCCTGTGAGCACTTGACACTCCCCTCAGTTTTACAAAACTTTAGATAGGCTTAATCTTGACTCTAAGCCCTTGAGCTCCCTCATTTCAGACCACTTTTGAAAACTTGCAATTATAAGTCCCCCCCCCCCTTTTTTTTTTGATATACAAATCATTTACGAACCAGGAAACCAGGAATGTGTTTCACTTAGGAACCATTTCTTGAAATGAAA
This sequence comes from Oryctolagus cuniculus, assembly GCF_964237555.1. Taxonomy (NCBI): domain Eukaryota; kingdom Metazoa; phylum Chordata; class Mammalia; order Lagomorpha; family Leporidae; genus Oryctolagus; species Oryctolagus cuniculus. The sequence continues at coordinate 189,200,499 of NC_091432.1, read as the reverse complement.
TGATCAAAAATATAAGGGTCTTGTCTTTGAGTTTCCATGGGAGAGTAGGAGCCTGACTTTGATAAATGATAATTAGCAAGTGTAGATGGTCTTCCAAATTACAGTGTCCCATCGTGGCACTCCAATGAACATGTTTGTAGTCTCGCCATCCCACTTCTGATTGCACTGTGACCTTCTCATTCTTAACATGAATGGGGAGAGAAACACTGTTGGCAGGGAAAGCGCAAATGCAGAAGTATAGATAGGAAGTAAAATTGCAGTTTTGCCAGCAAAGTCTATGAATGCTAATGAATATTTCTTTCAATGGCATCAAAAGCCTCAAGGTTAACATAGCTGGTATTGTGATTTGTTCTGTTTAATTTCTTTAGGAAACAAGATAGAAGATTTTATATGTAATATCTCATAGAACTACAGAAACTGGCATGGATTATCCTCATTTATCAGTGAATGGGAATATTCTGAGGAATCAAAAACAAACACATTCAATATTTTAACTAAGACTATGTATCTGACCCAATGACCTGGAATGAAGATTTCAATTCCATCTTAAGTCCTCAGAGATAGTAGCTATGGTGATTTAACTATGATTTTTGGAGTGGCTATTGTATTAAATGCTAGATCTCCACTATCCAATATGTTTTCACAGCTGCATGTGAATTTCAGGCAGTTGAAATATGGGCTAGCCCAAATTGAAATATGTTGTAAGTATAAAATACAATTAGTTTTTGAAGACAAATGAAAAAATGCAAGATACATTATTGCTATTTTAATAGTGACCACCTATCAGATTTGTGATGTTTTACTTATAATAAATTAAGTATAAAAATTAATTTACTTTTTACTTCTTGTCTATTAGAAAACTTAAAATTATGTATATAATAGATGAATTTAAGTTAAGAGTATATTGTCAGGAAACTTAATCTTTCAAATTGCAATAGTCTGTATCTATTGATATGAAATTATATTTGGCCAGTTAATCTATACTCTAAAAATTCATTTTATTTTCAAAATTAAAAAACATTTTATTAATATTTTTAAATCTATGCATTTCTAATATAGACAGTGAATGAGAGCAATATTACTTTCATGTGTCATGCTATAAACACACAGACATATTCTACACACAAACTAGAGTAAAGATATTTGATAGGAAGAAGAGGAAGAAAGAGGGAGAAAGACAACGTGCCTATCTGTTGGTTCACTTTTCAATTATCTGCAATGGCCAAGCCAAGCCTAAAGCCAGGAGTCAGGAACTCAATCCAGATCTCATGTGAGTGGAAAGAACTCCATGAAATGAGCCTTCACCAACATCTCCCAGCATCTGCATTAACAAGAAGCTTGAAGATCTGAATCAGGTATCAAATCCAGGCACTCTGAAATGGAACATGGGAATCTTAACTGCTAGACTAAATGTCCTCCTGTAGGTCACTTCTTAAATTTGTATTATTATTACCTCTCTAGTGACTTGGATATCTATGAATTCTCTTGTCTCTATTCCAGTCAAGTTTTGGCACCTTTTCTTTTTTAAAATATTACTACATTAAATAAAACTAGATTATTATGCTTTAGGACAAGAGAGGTTATATTTTCTCTCAAATTTGTTTCAATTATTTGAAAAACATAGCATTGCTGGTATGTAATTATGATTATTCTAATGGTTCCTATACAGTAAATGTAGTAAAAATCATTACTCCAATAATTCTCAGAAAAACTCCAAAATATTTCTTTTTAAATCTCCTGATATAATTGTTATGAAATATTTGAACTTGAACAGAAACTTATCAAACAGAACTACTTTCTAAAAAGCAAAAATCCAATAAAAATCTCTTTCCTTTGAAGGGAGTTCAAAGTCCTGATGAAGGTGATATGCAATGATTCTAATTGCATGTGTGATTCTGTTGCTTCACATGCTGGCTGCTAAAGACCTTTTGAAGTCTTCTTCAATCTGAGAAACAAAAATATCTACAAAATTTTCATTAATTGAATTAGAGAACAGATATTCATTTTTATTAAAAAAAAACTCAGAGAAGGTAGGAGAGCTTTATTTTCTGCTGAAAATAATTCAACCTATATGTGGATTATGGCAATTTTTTTTAACTTTCTCTTAACATTAATTCCTTCTCGAATTGTTTTAGCTTAAAACATATCCTCTCAAAATGGATAAATAAGGAATCCATTAGGAGTATGTACAACATAATAAAGTTTGAAATATTAATAATCATGAAAAGTTTATTAAATCTATAGTATCACTTATAGTATTTAGGAAAACGAAATAAGTTATATAAGATATTTACAACAAAATATTTTGTTGAATTCAATACTATAAACTACTTTTCTGTTAATGAATATACATAACTTTTAGAAGTATAGTATATATATAACTAGTATATGTATATCCAGTATATGTATATGTATATCTAGTTATGAACAGTATATGTATATCTAGTTATGTATATCCAGTATATGTATATCTAGTTATGAACTTCTAGTTCAATGGGAATGAATGATTTCAGAATGTTAATAACAATAAACAAATGTTTTAAAGAGTACTTGTACCATTTGGAATACTTTATTGGTCAAATAAATCAATTTTTAGAAAATTACAAAATAAGTTTCAAAAAAGTATAACATGGCAATTTTAAAAGATCTATTTATTTATTTGAGAGCCAGATTTATAGACAGAAAGAGGGAAAGATGAGAGAGAGTCTTCCATCTGCTGGTTCACTCCCCAAATGGCCACAGTGGGTGCAGCAGCTGGGCCAATCACAAGCCAGGAGCCAGGAGCTTCCTCTGGGTCTACCACATAGATGCAACTAGATGTTACCACTCTGATGGTGAATTTGGGCAGTGGAATAGACAGTAATGACATTTTTGATCAAAGATCTTGAGTGACAATGCTTACCTTGCCTTTTGTCATTGACCTTAAGAAAAGCATGCTTCAAGTAACTTTTAATCCATGTAGAATCATAGTATTATGGAACATACCGAACTTAATGTTCACCTTTGAACTCAAAACATAAATTATAGCCTATCTCTGCTGCATGGCAGCCAAATCAGAAATCAGAGTTAAATGATTGTTGTTCTAAGCGTGGTTGAGTGCTGCTTGTTATACAACATTATTGCAATAATAGCTGACTAATATACTTTTGAAATACATATGTGTTATTTAACATAATTCCTGATATGTACTAAGAGATCGGTAAGTAACAACTACTTCTGTTAATAGTCTCCTTCATTGGTTTATTAATAAATGAATTAACTAATATGACTTACAGATATTTTACCAAACTTATTCCATATATTCAATATATTAAGATATATAATTGTTGCCTTAAGAAAAGTTAGCTCTGCTTATTATCTTTTTAAAAAGATTTATTTATTTATTTGAAAGTCAGAGTTACAGAGAGAGAGAAAGAGAATCTTCTATCTTCTGGTTCACTTCCCAGATAGCTAGCTGCAATGGCCCAGGTTGGGCCAGGCTGAAGCCAGAAGTCAGGAGCTTTGTCCAGGTCTCCCACGTGGTTGGTATGCGACAAAACACTTAAGCCATCTTCTGTTGCTTTTCCCAGGCCATTAGCAGGGAGCTGAATTGGAGGTAAAGCATCCGGGACATGAACCAAGGCTGATATGAAATGCCAGCAGAGCAGGCAGTGGCTGACCTTTCTGCTTGTTATCTTGTACATTTGGTCTTTCAACTAATATTTGTAGCCTACATTATCTTTCTTTACCTTTTGGACTTTTAGCTTAGTTTAATCTAAAAGGAATACACAGATATATACTTTACAATTGGGAGGAAATTGATTATAAAGCAAATAAGGCATTTAGCACTGTAGTTAGCACATAAAATATATTGAATTTATAGTAGTTACTATTATTGTTACTCAGTTTATCATTATGTGTGTGGTGTGTGTGTGTGTTTTTGTGTATGTGAGCCTGCAGATATAGCTGCTGAAGGATCTGTGAATTTTAAAAAATTCACTATCAAGACAAAATTATCCCTCATTTTTCTGTGTCACATTTAATTTGCGATAAGAAGTCAAAGAGATAATTTGATAACCTTTTCATTTTCTTGAAAATGAATGACAAAAGCTTAAGACAATTTTATTTTCATGTAAAATAATCATTTAAATTTCAGTAATCCCATGGGAGCATTAATTTTGGCATTAGAAGACCTGGGCTTCAGTTACTGATCTTTGTAGTGTCTTCATTGTGGTTCATTGTTGAATAACTGCAGGCAGATTTCTCAATTTAATCTCCATGTGACAAATCTTGTATTTATCTCTGTGTAGTTGAAACTAGATGTTACTGATTTATTCACAACGCATGAATCTCCAGGGACAGAATCACGCTGGTTTAATTTACATGAGAGGTTGTAGCAGAGGTTAGATACTGACTCAGCAAACTTTCTTCTCTTCTCAGGCACACAAGAACACCCAGATTTCGTAGTAATTAGGGTTGTCTCATGTGGTTGGTTTCTGAGTGACCTAATTTGGGGCTGAGTGACACAGGCTATCCCCAGGGAAGACTCTGGAAACTTCTCATGTAATCGTCCAGCTCCTTCTTAGTATATTAGCCAGGCAGACTGAGAGGACTTAGAGGATGATCCTACAGGGGGCCTAGATCTGGCAGAGCCACACGACTTAGGCAAGGTCCTTCGTTCACCATCCAAAGACACCCTAAAAGTGCTGTCCAACTACACCCCTGAAAGCAAGAAATAAACTCTCTTGTTTTTAGCACTGAAACTTTGAGTTATCAAATAAAGCTGGTAGCTACTCTGCCTAATACGCTGATACAACACCTGCGATCTGTATTTATCACGAATGGGGGAATATGTCTGCTAATGAAATAGTGACCTCATTTCTTCTTTAGGTAATACGACTCTCTTGCTAAGAAAAATAATAGCTGAGAGACTGTAAAAATGAGTAGAAGGAATTTGGATCAGGAATAAATCAAAACTAAAGAGCAGACATGTTGGGGAGAGTTATATCTAATTGTAATAACTACAGAATGTCTTTTATATCTTTATTGAAAATAAAAAAAATATCAATTAGCTCTATATATCTAGTAAATCAAATCTGTTAGGAATACTAGATGCGTGCTAGTGGAATTTGCCTTTTTATTCTTCAGGTTTTTTAAAAAAGTATTGTGCAAAATTATTAATGTGCTCTGTATTAAGACCAGAAAGTCCAAATACATATTGTTACATATAGGAGATCTAACTTTTAGCCACAAAGAGTTTATTACCTCCAACAAATATCATTCACTTACTAAACAACAAGGGTAAGAAAACTCAATATTGTGTTGACCATGCCTTGTAACTTCTACCTGTTGGTTCTAAGTTTTGTACCCTAAAATACATTGTATCCTAAAACCAAATCTTCTCTTTGATGTTCTTTCAAATATATGAAACAAACTACTAAAAGATTTTAAAAGAGAGATCGGAGATATATCATTACCCACATTCCTTAGAAACAGCAGTGTCAAGATAGAATATTCGCAATAATGTCCTTTCCCTCATTTTACTCCTAGTAGCATTCACATAGCTGCTGAAGCTCAGGCATCACATCTGAGCAAACAGGAATAGAAAAAAAGAAAAGAAAGATTTTTGCCTTAATCTCGTTGGCCAGAAGTGGATCATCTGACTGCTTTCAACTCTATGAAACCTGAAAAATTGATTTGTTTTCTGTTACTTATTTGTAAATAGGGATTCCATCTTCTATAGGGGGAGATTGAGGTATAAAGGAGTTGGGATACTTATTTAGTGATCAAAAATATAATACTAAAGTATGTTGGAATTATTCTAAAAGTCAGATTATTTTTATAGGTCTGAAAGATATCCCACCTCTTAAATTAAACATTGATTTAGACAAGCTGATTCCTATTTAAGAAGGCACTTTTATCCAAGAAAAGCCAAATTACTGTTATGTGCACTAAGGCATTTACATTTTGACAGTTGAAGGTAGGTTGCAATAAGCAAATTGGGACATAGAATAGGAGAGAAAAGGCTGTTTTGGAAATCTATATGGCCAGAGGCCAGAAAGAAGAGCTAATCTGGGATTCAAGTGACTTTCAAAGAATCTCAAGAGTACTGGAATTGATAGCTTAAACCCAGAGAATCGGGCAATATATTCCTAAATATATAGGTTGATTTGCAAAATTTTATATATGATGCTTTTAATGAAACTGTATCATATAAATGAACCAGAATAATTATGATTTCAACTAGTGCATACCAATCATAATAAAAATGATTAGTTAGATATTGATTCCTTCCTCTATCCCTTCTACTTCCTAGGTAAGAGGATACTTGGAATCCTTACCATGGCATGCTTAAAAGCTTTGAAGATGGAGAGGGGCAAGTTCAGAATTCTCCTCAACAAATCAGTTGAAGGACTTGGAACATAACTTAACCTCCTTAAATCCAAAATATAAAAAATTCTTTGTAGTATTGTTATGAACATTAAACAAAAGTTCATTGTCCATATTAGAGATTCTGTAAATAATAGCTGTATTGGGAGTGGCAGCTGAGAGAGGATGTAAAAATTAAACTTACAATTGATGGTTTCTTTTTAATATCCCCTAAAGGATATCTCCCTCAATCTAGATCAAGATTCATTATTGAACACCATCTCAGTTCCTAGGAAAAACAGTCAAGATTCACAGTGTCTTTGAAGTCCCTAGCCATAGCCTTACTCCTTTTCCATGGCAAACATTCAGATAAGAACTAGGAGAGCTCCTGCTCTGGTTTCAAGCAGATAGGCTACAGAAATATGTCAGGCCGTATGATTAAAAAGTTTACCTGCCCTTGAAGAAACACACTTCATTTGTTTTTTAAACTTTGTGATAATCTTTTTATTATCAATATTGTCCTAGTGTCCATGATGATATTTTATAAATAGAATTATTAAAAGTCTGTGAAATTTGCCTGGAGGCAAGCTCCCAATTCAAGAATAATTAAAGTGACAGCTTAAGAGCAAATTATGTGAGCCAGAGATATGCCATGGGTTTATTTTCACTCTTGTCTCTGTTTTCTGTAAAAAGAAAGTGATTCAGCTTAATTTTTCATTGAGTCCTATCTTCCCAGGAGGCATTATGGAAAAGTGGGGTATAAAAGCATATATCAGCTTTCACAAAGTGATAGCATAAATAGCATGTGGTATTCATATTTGCATGTATACAGGTGAATGGGCAAAGATAATTTTTACTTCTACTTTTACATAGTTTGAAAGAACAAAATTGTCTCTACTAACTGCAGCACAGTTTCAATAAAACAATCAAACCAATTCACTTTGTTGATCAAATCAATTTATTTGTTTGATAATAAAACTAAATAATTTTCCTCTCTTTAAGAGCTTTTAAAATTAATCTCTTGAAGATTGTAAACTTCAATCCTGTTTACAATTTGATAACAAGACTCAGAAAGCTTTTTCTTTAAAAAATTAATCTTGTAGTTACACTCCCAGATATTTCAGCTCTTCTTGAATATTATTCTATTTGAGTTACATCTGAAGGAAAATTATCTTTCTTTAAGCTCATCATAGAAATGGAGAAACCATTTCTCTTTTTCTGAAAACATTGTGAAAATATTTTATTTTAATCAGAGGGACTTTCTGTATTTAATTGTTTATCTAAGCATTTCAATAGGATCACTTTCATGATGAGTATGATCGGTTTTGATTATGGAAAAATCTGTTATTTAGCATTGTTTTTCAGTCTATCCTCTTCATATATCCCAAGACTGGACTGTAATTGTGCTGGTAATTAAGGGTCATGATGCTGTAGACACAGAGGTGCTCTCTGCTGTCATATCCTGTATACTTTATTGAATGAGCTTGACACTAATAATAAAAAAGTTAACATTTATGAGTGCCTACTTTCTTTCAAGCATTGTACTAATTGTTTTATTTCAGTTACTCATCGAATTCCCACAACTATAGAAAATTGATATTTGTAACACTATTTTGTAGATGGAGAATACTGAAGCAAAAAGAGACAAAATATTTCCCCATGGTTCTGTAGCTGGTAACTATGAAATTCAAATTTAGGATTTTTTTTCCTAACAATAGAATCTTAGTCATTAAGATATATATACTTGTGTATAGTAAAGGGTGTAAAATTTTCTGGGAAAATAGAACACATCCTTTTATCGATCTTTCATAAAATAAATTTATTTATTTATTTCCTTGATTTTTTAAAAGATTTATTTGTTTATTGAAAGTCAGAATTACCCAGAGAGAAGGAGAGGCAGAGAGAGATAGAGAAGTCTTCTATCCACTGGCTCATTCCCCACTCAGAGCTGCATTGATCTGAAGCCAAGAGCCAGGAGCTTCTTCTGGGTATCCTATATAGGTCCAGGGGCCCAAGAACTTGGGTCATCCTCTATTGATTTTCCAGGCCATAGCAGAAAGCTGTATCAGAAGTGGAACGGCCAGATATCAAACTGGTGCCCATATGGGAGGCTGGCACTGCAAGTGGTGGCTTTACCTGCTACAATACAGCACTGGCCTCTCCTTATTTATTTTTTTATTTTTATTTTATTTTATTTTATTTTATTTTATTTTTGACAGGCAGAGTGGACAGTGAGAGAGAGAGAGGGTGACAGAGAGAAAGGTCTTCCTTTTGCCTTTGGTTCACCCTCCAATGGCCGCCGCGGCCGGAGCACCACGCTGATCCGATGGCAGGAGCCAGGTACTTATCCTGGTCTTCCATGGGGTGCAGGGCCCAAGCACTTGGGCCATCCTCCACTGCCTTCCTGGGCCACAGCAGAGAGCTTGCCTGGAAGAGGGGCAACTGGGACAGAATCCGGCACCCCAAGTGGGACTAGAACCCGGTGTGCTGGCGCCGCAAGGCGGAGGATTAGCCTAGTGAGCTGCGGCGCCAGCCCTTATTTGTTTTTAAAGATTTACTTATTTGAAAGGCAGGGTGACAGAGAGGGACAGACAGATCTTTTATCCACTGACTTGCTCCCCCAAATGTGCACAAAGGATGAGGCTTGGCCAGGTCAAAGCCAGGAGCCCAGAATTCCTTCCAGGTCTCCCATGTGGGTGGCAGGGACCTAAATACATGAGCCATTCACCACTGCTTTCCCAGGAGCATTAGCAGAGAGGTGGATTGGAAGCAGGGCAGCCAGGACCCAAAGCAGCACTCCAATATAGGATGCTGGCATTGCAAGAAACATTTTAAACCACTGTACCACAACATGGGTTCCAAAATAGAAAGTGTAGATTAAAAATCAATAATTTCCTTATAAGAAAGTTGGAGAAAATTTTCTATATGTTAATGTTACAGCTTTATTTGACATCTCTTTGAATCTGGCCTTAAGCATGCCAACTAGTTTGACAGTTTTGAGTATCTTGACTTCTGTAAAACATGTAAGTGTGAATATTAAAGTAATAGGTACTTAAATAGTGAATAAGTTCTCATCCAGTTGCCTTAGTATCATCAGTCATCAATACGTAGGTGAGTTCCTTTGGAAGGAGAGAACAGACTTAGACTATTACTTAACAAGAAAATTGCTGTTAAAATAGGAATAAGTTAGAAGAGTATGTGGAGGCTATAGATAATTAGTCAGTTTTAATAGTAAATTCAGCTGTATGTGCTTTAAACCTATAATTTTCTTGTCTTCAACATATCTCTACTTGTTCTTGTTAGACAGTTTAAAGAATAAAAGGAAGGACATTTAAAATGTAGACTTATAGATTGCTTGAAAATTGAGAAATTGTGCCCTCAGTAGGAGAGAGGGAAGCTTATTCACTATTTTAGAAAATAGTTACCTTTTTTTTTAGAGATTTTTTTTCTTATTTGAAAGACTGAGTTACAGAGAGAGGTAGAGAAAGGGAGAGAGGTCTTCCATCATTGGTTTACTCCCCAAATGGTTGCAAAAGCCAGATATTAGCTAATCTGAAGCCAGGAGCCAGGAGCTTCTTCTGGGTCCCCCCCATAGGTGCAAGAGCCCAAGGACTTGAACCATCTTCTACTGACTTCTCAGGAGCATTAGTAGGGACCTGGATCAGAAGTGGAGCAGCAGGGCTCCAACTGGCATCCATATTGGATGCCAGCACTGCAGGCCAGGGCTTCAATGCTCTATGATACACCAAGGGCCCCCAAAATAGTTATCTTCTAAGTATCATTAAAGGTGGGATGAAGTTTGGGAGAAAATGCACAAAATGGGCTGGATTTAAAAGTTATATATTTTTCAAAATAGAACACAGTGTAAACTTTTTCTCTGTATGAACTATGGGAAAAATACTCAATTCCAATCAACACTTCTCTTGAAAGAATCTAAGCAGAGAATGTTATTTAATTTTACAGATACCTATGGGCCAGAAACACTATGCTGCAGTATGTATTTTTTTAACACTTAATGTAATCACTTTAACAATTAAGACAGCATTTTATAGCTTTACAGTTACAAACTTTCTCCTCCCTCTCTTATTCCCCGTCTTACTTTTTACTGAGATCTATTTTAATTGACTTTATATAATATGATTAACTCCATTAACTAAAGAGTTCAACATATAGTATGAAAAAGAGAAAATTAAAAAAAATCAAAATAAAAAACTGTTCCTCGACAGTCAAGATGAGGATGTTCAAGTCATTGTTTCTCAAAGGGTCAATTTCACTTCTACAGCTTTCATTTTGGGTGTGCTACTAATTCTCACAGATCAGGGAGAACTTACAGTATTTGTCCCTTTGGGACTGACTTCACTATGTATGAAGTTTTCCAGATTGATCCATTTTGTTGCGAATGACTCAATTTCATTTATTTTTACTGCTGTGTATTATTCCATAGTGTACATATCCCATAATTTATTTATCCAGTCATCAGTTGATGGGCATTTAGCTTGACTCCATGCCTAAAATACTCTCATGGGCTCTTCAGCCATATCCGAATGCCTTAAGGGCTGATTCTGAGGCCAGAGTGCTATTCAGGGCATCTGCCATTCTATGAGTCTACTGTGTATCCCACTTCCCATGATGGATCATTCTCTCCCTTTTTGATTCTATCAGCTAGTATTAGCAGACACTAGTCTTGTTTGCGTGATCCCTTTGACTCTTAGACCTATCAGTGTGATCAATTGTGAACTGAAATTGATCACTTGGACTAGTGCGATGGCATTGGTACATGCCACCTTGATGGAATTGCATTGGAATCCCCAGGCATGATTCTAACTCCACCATTTTGGACAAGTCCGATTGAGCATGTCCCAAATTGTACATCTCCTCCCTCTCTTATTCCCACTGTTATATTAACAGGGATCACTTTTCAGTTAAAATTTAAACACCTAAGAATAATTGTGTGTTAATCACAGAGTTCAACCAATAGTACTAGAACAAAGCAAAGAGAAAATACTAAAATGGATAAAGTATTACATTGTACATCAACAGTCAGGACAAGAGCTGATCAAGTCACTGTTTCTCATAGTGTCCATTTCACTTCAACAGGTTTCCCCATTGATGCTCAGTTAGTTGTCGCCTATCAGGGAGAACATATGATATTTGTCCCTTTGGGACTGGCTTAATTCACTCAGCATAATGTTTTCCAGGTTCCTCCATCTTGTTGCAAATGACCGGATTTTGTTTTTTTGACTGCTGTATAGTATTCTATAGAGTACATGTCCCATAATTTATCCAGTCTACTGTTGATGGGCATTTTGGTTGGTTCCAGGTCTTAGCTACTGTGAATTGAGCTTCAGTAAACATGGAGGTGCAGATAGCTCTTTTGTTTACTGATTTACTCCTTGGGGATCCCAATACAGTCCCATCAAGGTGGCATGTACCAATGCCATCTCACTAGTCCAAGTGATCAATTTCAGTTCACAATTGATCACACTGATAGGTCTAAGAGTCAAAGGGATCACGCAAACAAGACTAGTGTCTGCTAGTACTAGCTGATAGAATCAAAAAGGGAGAGAACGATCCATCATGGGAAGTGGGATACACAGTAGACTCATAGAATGGCAGATGTCCTGAATAGCACTCTGGCCTCAGAATCAGCCCTTAAGGCATTCGGATATGGCTGAAGAGCCCATGAGAGTATTTTAGGCATGGAAAGCCAAGACACCCTGGAAAAAAAAAAGACCTAAATGGAAGATCTCCATGAGTGAGATCCCAGTGGAAAGAATGGGTCATCAAAGAAGGAGGTACCTTTCTTTGAAGGGAGGAGAGAACTTCCACTTTGACCATGACCCTGTCAGAATAAGATCAAAGTCGGCAAACTCAAAAGGCTTCCATAGCCTTGGCAACTCATGACTAGAGCCTAGGGAGATTACTGATGCCATAAACAAAAGTGTCAAATTGTGAAGTCAACAACAGGAGTCACTGTGTACTTACTTCTCATGTGGGATCTGTCCTTAGTGTGTTGTCCAATTTGAAGTAATGCTATAACTAGTACTGAAACAGTATTTTACACTTTGTGTTTCTGTGTGGGTGCAAACTGATGAAATCTTTACTTAATATATACTGAATTGATCTTCTGTATATAAAGATAATTGAAAATGAATCTTGATGTGAATGGAATGGGAGAGGGAGCGGGAGATAGGAGGGGTGTGAGTGGGAGGGAAATTATGGGGGGAGCCATTGTAATCCATTAACTGTACTTTGAAAATTTATATTTACTAAATAAAAAATAAATAAAAATTTTTAAAAAGCTGGTATTGTGATGCCTCTGGCTTTTTTTGTTTTGTTTTATAAGATTGCTTTAGCTATTTGAGGTCTCCTGTGCCTCTATATGAATTTCAGCACTATTTTTTCTAGATCTGAGAAGAATGTCTAGTATTTTGATTGGTATCACATTGAATCTGTAAACTGCTTTTGGAAGAATGGAAATTTTAATGATATTGTTTTTTTCAATCCATGTACATGCAAGATTTTTGTATCTTCAATTTATTTCTTTAATATTTTATAATTCTCATTGTAGAGATCTTTGATATCCTTGGTTAAATTTATTCCAAGGTATTTGATAGTTTTGTAGCTTTTGTGAATGAGATTGATCTTAGAAGTTCTTTCTCAGCTGTGTCATTGTATATATATGTATATACAATGTATATATATACAATGTTGTTTTTTGTGTATTGACTTTATATCCTGCTACTTTACCAAACTTTTCTATCAGTTCCAATAATCTCTTTGTGGAGTCTTTTGGATTCCCTATATATAGAATCATGTCATCTGCAGATAGAAATAGTTTGACTTCCTCCTTCCCAATTTGTATCCCTTTGATTTCTTTTTCTTGCATAATGGCTCTGGCTAAAACTAGTACTCTATTGAATAGAAATGGTGAGAGTAGGCATCCCTATCTGGTACTGGATCTGAGTGGGAATGCATCCAAATTTTCCCCATTCATTATGATGTAGACCATGGGTTTGTCACAAATTACCTTGATTGTGTTGAGAAATGTTTCCTTCCAAAACCAATTTGCTTAGAGTTTTCACCATGAAAGGGTGTTATATTTTATCAAATGCTTTCTCTGCATCTATTGAGATAATCCTATGTTTTTTGTTCTTCAATTTTTTAATGTGATGCATCATATTGATTGATTTGCGAATGTTGAACCACCCCTGCATACCAGGGATAAATCCCACTTGATCCGAGTGAATAATCTTTCTGATGTGTAGTTGGATTCAATTGGCCAGAATTTTGTTGAGGATTTTTGCATCAATATTCATCAGAGAAGTTCGTCTGTAGTTCTCTTTCTCTGTTGCATCTTTTATGGGTTTAGGAATTAAGGTGATGCTGGCTTCAGAGAAAATATTTGGGAGGATTTTCTCTCTTTCAATTGTTTTGAATAATTTCAAGAATTGTAGTTAGTTCTTCTTTAAATATCTGGTAGAATTCAGCAATGAAGCCATCTGGTCCTGGGATTTTCTTTGTTGGGAGGGCCTTTATTACTGATTCATTTTCTGTCTTGGTTATGGGTCTGTTTAGAGTCTCTATGTCTTTATGGCTCAATTTAGGTAGGTTGTATGTGTTCAGGAATCTATCCATTTCTTCTGTTTCCGAGTTTGTTGGATACAGCTCTTAGTAGTGGTTTCTGATGATTCTTTATATTTCTGTGATGTCTTTTGTTACATTTCCTTTTTCATCTCTAATTTTATTGATTTGGGTCTTCTCTCTCTTTTTGGTTAGTTGGGCCTGTGGGGTGTCAATTTTGTTCTTTTTTTTTTTTTTTTTTTCAAAAAAAAGCTCTTTGGTTTGCTGATCTTTTGTATTTTTTCTTTCAATTCTGTTGATTTCTTCTCTAATTTTAATTATTTCTTTTCTTCTACTGGTTTTGCATTAGGCTGGCTGCTGCATTTCTACATCCTTGAGGTACATAGATAGTTCATTTATTTGGTGCCTTTCCAGTTTCTTGACATAGGGACCAATTGCTATAAACTTTCCTCTTAACACTGCTTTTGCTATATCCCACAAATTTTGGTATGTTCTATTGTCATCTTCATTTGTTTCCAGAAATTCTTTGATATCTCTTTTGAGTTCTTCTATGACCTATGTTCATTCAGAAACATGTTTATCATTCTCCACGTGTTTGTATATGATGTAGAGATTCCTGAGTTGTTGACTTCCAGCTTCATTGCATTGTGGTCTGAGAAGATGCATGGTATGATTTTGGTTGTTTTTAATTTGGAGAGACTCACATTTGGCCTAGCATATGGTCAATCCTGGAGAAAATTCCATGCACTGGAGAAAAAAAATATGTACTCTGTGGCTGTAGGGTGGAAGGCTCTATAGATATCTGCTAGGTCTATTTGATCTATGGTGTCGATTAACTCTGTTGTTTCCTTGTTGATTTTCTGTCTGGCTGATCTGTCCATTGTTGACATTGGGGTATTAGGGGCTAGCGCTGTGATGCAGTGCAATAACACACTGGCCTGAAGCACCAGCATCCCACATGGGCATGGGTTCAAGACCTGGCTGCTCCACTTCTGATCCAGCTCTCTGCTATGGCCTAGGAAAGCAGTACAAGATGGCCCAAGTGCTTGGGCCCCTGCACCCACATGGGAGACCTGGAAGAAGCTCCTGGCTCCTGGCTTCAGATCAGCCTGGCTCCAGCTGTTGTGGCCATTTGGGGAGTGAACCATTGGATGGAAGACCTCTCTCTCTCTCTGCCTCTCCTCTCTCTGTGTAATTCTGACTTTCAAATAAATAAATAAATCTTTAAAAAAAAGAAAAAGAAATTGGGGTATTGAAGTTCCTCATTACTATTGTATTTGAGTCTATATCTCCCTTTAAATCCCTAAACAATTTTTAAAATAGCCAGGTGCACTGTAATTAGGTGCATATACATTCATAATAGTCACATCTTCCTGTTGAGTTGATCCTTAAATCATTATATAGTGTCCTTATTTGTCTCTTTAATAGTTTTTGTGTTAAAGTCTATTTTGTCTAATGTTAGTATGGCCACACCTGCTTTTTTTTGGTTTCTGTTAGCATGGATTACCTTTTTCCATCCTTTCACTTTCAGTTTGCATGCATCTTTGTTGGTAAGATGTGTTTCTTGTTGGCAGCAAATAGATGGGTTTTATTTTTGAATCCATTCAGCCAGTCTGTGTCTTTTAATTGGGGAGTTGAGACCATTTGCATTCAGTGTGACTATTATAAAATACTGTCTTTGCCCTGCCATGTTTCTTTAAATAGTCCTGTTTATGTATTTTGGATTTGATTTGTACTTTTGCTGAATCATTTTCTGCATTCATCTTCTTTTGTGGGGATGTTCCTTTTTCTGTTTCTGTGTGTAGCACATCCTTGAGCATCTTTTGTAGGGCTGGGTGAGTAGTTACAAATGCTTTCAATTTCTGCTTGTTGTGTTCTTAGGACTTGGAATATGTCTCACCATTGTCTCCTTGCCTGTAGGGTTTGTGATGAGAAGTTGGGGGGTGATTTTAATTGGATTTCCTCTGAATGTGATTTGTTGTTTCTTTCATGTACATTTTAAGATCTGTTCTTTGTGTCTCACTGAGCTGAGTTTTGCCACAATGTGTCATGGTGGAATTCTTTTCTCATCCTGTCTATTGGGAATTCTGTGTATTTCTTGTGGGTGTCTCTTTCTTTTTCCAGATTGTGGAAATTCTCTGTTATTATTTCATTAAGAAGACCGTCTGATTCCTTCTCTCTTTTCATACCTTGTGGAATTCCTAGGATCTGTAAGTTGGATTGTTTGATAGAATCTTGTAAATCTCCAACCATGATTTTTAATTTTCTGATTTCTTCTCGTATTTGGTCTGACTGTATTACTTCTGGAAGTATGTCTTCTATTTCTGATATTCTTTTCTTCTGTTTCATCTATTCTATTGCTAAGACTTTCCACTGCATTTTTTGTCTATTGAATTCTTCATTTCCAGTATTTCATTCTGGCTTCTCTTTAAAATCTCCATCTCTTTGGAACATTTTCATTTAGATCATGAATTTGTTTCTGATTGCTTCTAAGTAATCTATTAATTTTCTGAAGTTCTTTTCTGGCATATCCTTGATTTCTTCTTCTTCAGCCTCCATTATTGAGGATTTGTATTGCTCCTTTGGAAAGTTCATAAATTCTTCCTTATTCTTATTCAGGATTTTCCTTGTTCTTCGGTGTTTCTGGTTGGTTTCTGGTTGATTTTATTTTTAAATTGGTTTCTCTCCACTATGAGCTATGTGACTGTGTGTTGTAAGTCACTGTGAGGCACACAGCCCTGCCTCCTGGAGCTCTGTTAATTCTAGATCATGATGGAGGTGGATACCAGGGCTTTGGGGCACTAAGCCCTGCCTACTGGGACTGGGCACACTTCTCACTGATGCATGAAATGAGCTTGGATTTTCACTATACAACAAGGTTTACTCTTCGTTGTACAGCTTGTGTGGTAGGGAGGAAATCACTTTGGAGTGTTGTGATCCTTGTTCCTGGGTGGTGCTTATTGTGACATGGCCCCACAATTGATGGGTGTCTGAGCAGGAGGCAAACACAGCAACCCCCTGCTTATACTCGAAAATGTAAACAATCAATATGGCTTCTCCTCACCAGCTGTAACTCTGGTTGTGGGGCATGGGGAAACACAGATAGACCATGGCATGCCCAACCTTTCTGCCCATTCCCCTATAATTTCTCTTCCTGCTTGGAGCTTCAAATGCAATACACCAAGTTTCCCTGCCTGCTGGTACCCACAGTTCTGTGGACTCACTACCTCTCACTTGGTTTTTTTTTTTTGGGGGGGGGGCAGTGCCAATCTCCTCTCTCAGTCCCTCAGCTGCTCCTTTGCTGCATGTCTGCCACCTCTCCCTCCTCTCTGCCCTGCCAGTGTGGAACTGAGCAGTCTCTGGTGGACTCCTGACCACTCTGCTCAAATTTCTTGTATTCTGCCTCTGGCTTGTATCCCCTCTGCTCACTAACTATCCATTTTTCCCTGTATGGCTTGGAACATTCCACTGCTATCCCACCATCTTGGCCCCTGCTCTACAAGGAGTGTTTTTATAAGAGATACTTGCCTAACTAGAGTATACTTTTAAATTGATAGGAGTCAGTATCAAGTCCACGTTTTGTGGGACTTGAAGTTTCTATAAATTTTGAAAAATTCCTTCCAGAATAAAGACCGGATTTGTCTTTTTAGTATTTATGTTTTGACCCATCATTTTTATAATTTTTTCTTCTCTTTTTATTATTGAGTTATGAAAAATTTACTATATTATAGATACAAATATTTTGTCAGATATGTGTATTAAGAAAAGTCTTCCATTCTATTTATTGCATATATATTTATAATCTTTGCAGTGAGAATAATTGAGCAGAATTGTTTTGATGAAAACCATTGTTTATTTCTTTTATGACTTCATCTTTTATATACTAAGAAATTGTAACCTACTCCAGTGACATAAAGATATTTTTCTATGTTTTTTCTAGGACCTTTAGAGTTCTCAATATTTTTGTGCTCATGCATTTACTTCAATGTATGATTTAAGTTGTTTTTGGAGCAAGGAAAGGAATATTTTTGTGTCCATCTAGTTTTTTAGCATATATTTTAAAAGACTCTCCTTTTTCACATTGTATTATTCTTGACTATTTTTCAAAAATTAATTGACCATTTAAGTGAAACTCTATTTCAGGATTCTCTGTTCTCTTCCATTGTCTTTTTTATACTAATTCCAATTGCCACACTATATTGATTCCTGAAACTTTACAGCAAGCCTGGATATCAGGTGGCATAGGTCATTCTACTTTATTAATTTTTGAAGGTCATTTTTCCAATATAGGTTTAATATATTGCCATATATTTGTAAATGATAGAAAAATTTTACTCACTTATTTAAACAATCTCAGATTTTGTTGTAAAATTCATTGAGTTCAAAGATCAGTTTTATAGATTTGACTTATTAAAAATATTGAGTATTTAAATCCACATGGTAAAAGTATCCATTTATCCAGGTCTTTACTTTCTACTAATAATATTAGCTGTTTTAAAAGTAGAAGAATTATGTATTATTCATCAAAATTTTCCATTTGTACTCAATTTTATGTTCCTATTAATAACATTGTCTAATTTTTATTTCAATTTTTATTGAAAAAAATTTTGATAGCAATATAATTGATATTTTACATTAATTTTTATTCTTTGACTTTCAAAAGTTCACTTATTAGATCTAGCATTTGTTTCCTAGAGTCCTTATTATTTCTCATGTGTTCAACCGTACTATCTGCATATAGAGAAATTTTATATCTTTCTTTCCAATTTGTGTGCTTTTAGTATCTCATTCTTGGCCTATGACACTGAGAACAATAAATAGAAGTGGAACATAGATTTCATTGCCTCTTTGCCATTTCTTCTTTCTCTTCCTCCTCCTTTCTTCTCTTCTTCCTTCTTTAATCAAGGAGAACACAGTAGAAAAGGGGATGATGTGCACTGAAGAGAAGCCTGGGCAATATGGCTTGTAACACTTTAAAAATCTTTATTGGAGGAGAAGTGGTAGAAGAGTGGACAGAGGAGAAGGAGAGGGCTAGGTCAAGGGGCCAGGGGCAAAGTGCAAAGGGCGAGGGGCAAGGGGTGAGATCCTATTTACTATTAACTCCTGTTAATTGGGCCAGGGCTGGAGTCAGGAGTAAGGAACTCAGTCCAGAACTCCCACATGGATGGCAAGGACACAACTACTTAAGTTGTCACCTGCTGTTTCCCAGGGGTATGCTTTGGCAGGGAGCTGGAATTGGCAGCAGGAGCAAGGAGTCAAAGCCGTGCAATCTGACACAGGTTGTGGGCATCTTAATCACTATGCTAAGTGCCCACCTCCTTTGCCCTATTCTTAATATTGGGTTAAAAAGCATTTAGCTCTTCATAATTAAGAACAAGTTAACCTGATGGTGTGGTGTTTTGAAGAAATTTTTTTTTATTATACAAAGACTTGTCTATCTCCACTCCTAGTTTGCTAATAGTTTTTATCATGAGCATATGTTATTTTCTAAAATACTTACCATATGCTTTTCTCTTCAGACTATTAACATAGTAGATTAAATTGATAGGTTTTTTTCAATGTTTAGCATCAGTTGGTTATAATTTATTATTCCTCTTACAGATTACTGAATGTCTTTAGTTAAAGTGAAAGATTTTAGTGTTTCTTTCTATAAGGAATATTTAGTTGTGTTTTCTTGGGTTATCTTTGTTGCATCAGTAAGACTGACTGCATAAAATGTATTGAAAATTATTCTTTATCCTTCAGTTTTATTAAAGAGCTTGTGTAATATTGACATTACTCCTTCTTTAAATGTTGAATATAAATCACCAGTTCAGACATTTGTGTCAGCAATTATCTTAGTGGAAGGTTATTTTTAATTATCAATTGAATATCATTACTAAACATTATTCATATTTTATCTGTATTAGCCTGCTATTTTGTGAAGATTTTGATCTGATATTAGTATAGTCATTTAAGCTTTCTTTTAAAAAATTCTCTAATTTTAGATTGATGTGTAATACTTGTATATTTTTAAGGGGCATAATGCAACATTGCTACATATAGACATGGCTTAGACTGACCATACTGGGCAACTAGCCTTTCAATTTATTTATCTTTTATTTGTATATGGAGCCTATCATCATCTCTATTCTAGTTCTTTTTACAAAATAGACAATATCACCATGAGCTATAATCCCCTGTCTGTGCTGGAAAACACCAGAACCCACAGTGCTTGTCTTCCTTTGCTTTATTATGTATTACTCAATCTCCTTTCCTCCATCCTCCTCCCATCTCAGCCACTAGTGATGACTGTTTTAAATTTGGCTCAAGCAAATATAAATATACACATATATATTACATTACATATATTATTGCATATATTATTATATGTAATTTTAAAAATTTGACTTTGACATATCGAGAGAACATGTAGTATTTGTTTTTCTGTGTCTGGTTTATTTGACTTCACATAATGATCTCCAGATCTAATCATTTTGCTGAAAATGTCAGAATTTCATATTTTATGGTTGAGTAATATTCAGTTGTGTTTATATACCAGGTTGTCTTTATCCATTTATTAATAGATAGCCAACTAAGTTGATTCAGTATCTTTGCTATTGTAAATAGTGCCATGATAGGGTTCTTATGCATACTGTCTGCATGGTTTATTATTTCCAATCCTTTTAGCCAATCTGTATCTTCATATTTAGACTATATTTCCTATAGACAGCATATGGTTGGATCTTGCTTTTATTATCCAGTCTCACAATTTCTTTCTTTAAATCAGATTGTTTAAACTATTTACTTCTGATATAATATTTGATTAGTATCAGCCTTATCATTTTAATATTTGATTTCTTTGTATCATATTTCTTATGTGCCCCTTTTTCCTTGATTTTTTTTAAAAAAATGTTTGATTTATTTGAGAGAGAGGGTGAGAGGAAAGAGGAGAGAGGAGAGAGGGGAGAGAGAGAGAGAGAACGTGTGCACGCGCACGTGAGAGCCATTCAGTGATTCACTCTGCACATGACTTTGGTACCTAGAATTGACCTCGAATTGAGCTGATTAATGCTGGGTACCAGAAACCCAATCTAGGTTTGCCATATTCAAAACAAAGATCCAACAACTTCCGTCATCACCTTCTGCCTCCAAAGGCACATATAAGCAGGAATCTGGAATCAGAAGCAGAGCCAGAACTTGAACCCAGGCACTCTAATGTGGGATGTGGGCATCCCTACTTAGCATCTTAACTGCTCAGGCAAATGCCCACCCCTTCCTTGACTTTTTATTTTGAATTTGTGTTTAATTGTATCTCTTATTTGTACCAATTTAAATAAAATTTAATGGTGGTATTGGGAGATTAGACTGTACATTTTAAAAACTTTTTCTAGTTTACTTTGAATTAATATATTACTTCAAATATAATGTAAAAATAATACCACAGTATACTTCCTTTTTTGTTATTATTTATTTATTTAAAAGGCAGAGTTACACACACACACACAGAGAGAGAGGGAGAGAGAGGGAGAGAGAGGAGGAGAAAGAGAGAGAGAGAGAGAGGGAGAGAGAGGAGGCAGAAAGAGAAAGATTTTCCATCTGTTGGTTCACTCCCCAAATGCAGGAGCCAGGAGCAGCTTCTGGATCTTCCAAGTAGGTGCAGGGACTCAAGGACTTGGGTCATCCTTCAATGCTTTCCCAGGTGCATTAGCAGGGAGCTGGTTGGAAGAGGAGCAGCCATGACTGAAACTGGCACCCATATAGGATGCCGGTGCTGCAGGCAGCAGCTTAACCCTCTTTGCCACAGTACTAGCCCCTGTATACTTCCCTTTAATTCTCCCCATCCTCTGTGCTATTGCTAGTATACATTTTACTTCCACAATATATTAAACCATACAATATACTTGTTATTTTGGCATTGAATAGATAATTTGCATTACATTTTTATGCATTACATTTTGATTGTATGCTTATTAAAATAATTCAAACAGATTTTGACACATTTTATTCTTTTGAAAACAAGAGAAGAGAGATAAAATAAACTTGTTGAATTTATAAAGTACTGGTAACAGTGATCTTGAGACCTTTCTAATTTAAGACAGACTAAAATATGAAATAACATAAACTCTTGTATACCCCATCAATTTGTTAAGAAGTAGAACAGTTCCTGACACCATTGGAGCTCCTGTGGATACTTCTCTGATCACATCTCCTTCCTTTCACTCAAGAGATAATCACTAACTACATTTTGTATTTATCATTCTCTTGTGTTTCCTGCTTTTAATAAATATGTACTTGAAAATATACTGGTTTTATCCCTGAACTGTTCTACAAATGTGACTATAACATATATATTCTTATTCTGTGGTTTTCTTCTTTTTCTAATGTTTATTGGAAAGGCATTGCCACACAGTTAGAGGAAGCAAGAGTTGGGGGGGGGGGTGGACTGAGGACTGTATAGAGAGAAACTTCCATCTGCTGGTTCATTCTCTAAATGCCTGCACAACTTGGGCTGGTCCCAGCCATGCAGGAGACAGGGATTGCATCAGTCCCAGTGAGTGGCAGGAACTCAAGGACTTGAGCCATTATCTGCTGTCTCCCAGATGCAGCGGCTTGATGTGGCATCAGAAGTGAAGGAGGGACTCCATTTCAGGCACTCTGATATGAATGGAGGTGTATCACTATCAACCTGGTAACTTACTCCACTGTGCAAAGTGAAGTAATGTGGCCAGTACATTTATAAAGAGAAGATCTTTGTCTGCTGTCCCTGGGATGTACTGTCTTTCTCCTTTTTGTCTTGTCTATTGGGGAGATTATTTTCAAATTGACTTGTCTTCCTAAACTGCAGTGACCTTCACTCCTCATGTGGGTGAAGAGAATTCCTCCTGCTGGAGTTCTTCCCTTTTTCTTCTCTTTTCCTGTTATGGATTGAATTGTTCCCCCCATTCTCCATTCATATATTAAAACCCTAACTTCCACTGTGACTGTATTTGGAGATAAGAACTGAAGGAAATAACTAAGATTCAATGAAATCTTAAGAATAGAATTCTAATCTCATATGATGGTAGTCTTCCAATAAAAGGAAGAGAGAAAGATCTCTCTCTGTCTTTGCTTCCCTTGCTCTGTCTCTCCGATGCGCACAAAGGAGATCATGTGTGGACAAGGGCAAATGTTGGTTTCTGCAAGCCAGGAAGAATGCCTTCACCAGGCACTCAAACTAGAACCTTGCCTTTCTCAGGTTCCATAACTGTGAGAAAACTCTGAGAAGATAGAAACCTGTTGTTTAAGCTATCGATGCTATAGAATTCTGTTATGGAAGCTAAAAAACACTAACACCTCCATATTTCCAGACTTCAGCATTGGGTTGTGAGACTTTCTGACTCCCACTTCATTAAATCATGTAGGCTTGACCCTGTAAGGTTGTGACAAGGTGTGCCTGTCTCTTGTTGCAATTATTCTTAGGGTATGTGATTGAAAAAATACTGGTAGCTCAAGCAAGTTGTTGGAGGCACATGGATGTGCTTGCAGCACCGTCTGTGACCATGCAAATATCTACTATGGACCTTGAAAGCACACTTCAGGGCCATGCTGGAGGTGTGTTTCCTCCTAAAACTACTCCCAGTAGTTCATCCTGGTATTGCTCCTACTTTTATCTGTACTGGACCTGAAGTCTTGGTTTTTCCTTGAAGTACCTGCTTCTAGGTCTTTGCACTTCCTTGCTGCTACCACCTTTGTTGCTCTCATTGTTCTCCCCTATTCCTAAAACAGCAAATTTAGAGCTTAAATTACAAAAAAAGTGAGATTATCAAGTTTAATCTTCTATTTGAACAAAGAATCCCACCAGAGTACCCCTGTCAAATGATATTATCTGTTTAGAATGAGCAGTTACTGTGCCAGAGAGAATGATATTACAATAAATAAGTATTCATGTAACTTTGTATTTTGTATATTGGCATATTTGCTCATATTTATAAGTATTTGCATATTTGCACTAATATTAATGGGAAGATTTTTGGAAGTAAGACTGAGTTAAAAGAATATTCACATACACATTTTACATTTTGACTGACTTTACAATTGACAAATTTTGCAAGTGTGTCTACACATAGTACTACTGATTTATTATTCCAAAGCATCTTGAACCCCATAATCCTGAGTCGGTATAGAAGCTTATCACTGTTACACACTTGGGTGTTTTCTCTGGGTGCCTGGCTTGGATGGTCTTATTGTGTTTGTAACCCTTCACTTGTGTCTTAGAGATAAATAAAGGGCAAGAGTCTTTCTCATGTTTCTAAGCTGGGGTATAGCAGCAGGAAATATGTGTGACCACTGTCAACCTAAAGGCAGACATGCTGCTTCTCACAAACAGGAACACATTTCTTTATAAAATGCAAGCAAAGTTGCCTGGTGAGCTCACATGTTTTTGTTGACATGTGGCGTATTTTCATGCTGATGTACAGTATGCTTTTTATAGCCTATACTTGTTTGAAGTAGTATCATGAATGTAGATAATGGAAGGAGAGACTGGTTGATCCAATGCTCATGGTAACCATCTGGACATAATTTACTCCAGTCCCTTCTTTTCATTTGCCTACATAAGGATAGTTTCAAACATTTATGAATTCTTGAATATATTGCTCTTTACCGTGTCGAAAGTGGTTAACGTATTTATCATGTCTATTGAACCACTGCTATGGGCAGCGGACTATAGTAACATAGGTTGTTATCTACCTATTATTGACAGCT
Source organism: Oryctolagus cuniculus (assembly GCF_964237555.1). Lineage (NCBI taxonomy): Eukaryota > Metazoa > Chordata > Mammalia > Lagomorpha > Leporidae > Oryctolagus > Oryctolagus cuniculus. The sequence goes on along the minus strand of NC_091432.1, from coordinate 189,175,842 downwards.
CTGCCTCTGGTTTTTGACACATTCCACTACAGAACCCAACAGTGATCATAATTATCTTCTCTCTGATCCTCAAAACCCTTTTGTGTTCTGCTGCTCTCTGTTATCTGCTGCCATTATATGTTGCTCTGTCCTTGCTTCAACAGCCATCCCCTAGGCTAGGGCCAACATCTTCCTCTATAAGCCCCAGGGAGATCCTGGGAGAGAGATAGGCAGATAGGAGGCATACATGTTTCTAATTAGGTATTTTATAAATAAATTAGAAATGATAACAAAGCATTTATTAAAAGTACTCATATATTGCCTTTTTGCTGTTCTTCATTCTTTTCTATAGCTGTAAATTTTCATCTATTATTATTTGCCTTCAGACCAAAGTACATTATTTCTTGTGAGTCTTGTGAGCCAAGTCTAGTGATGATGAATTCCCTCAGCTCCTATTTATATAAAAACATCTTTTATCTTGTTGAAGGATATTTTTATAGAATATATAATTCTCAGAAAGCTTTTTTTCTGGCATTTTTATTTTATTGTCATATAATTTACATTGTTTCTCACAAGTTGTCAGTGATAATATATGAGTATATATTTGTCTGTATATGTAAAGTATCTCTTTTTATTTCACTATTTTGGATATTCTTCTTAGCCTTGATTTTCAGCAATTTGGTGAGAAAAATCCTAGATATAACTTTATTTATATTGCTTATCCTATCTGACATTTCTTGATTTTCTTAAATCTGTGAGTTATATTTTTCATTCAATTTGAAATTTTTTTTTTTAGTAATTATTTAATTCAATTTTTGTTTCCTGGCCCTTCTTTTCTATTTTAGTGGTTCAATTTATATGTAGGTTAGACTACTTAATGCCATCACAAAGATAACAGAGGCCCTGTTCTTTTTTATTGTTGTGGTTGTTGTGTGCTTAATCTTTTGTTGTTACTATGTGCTATAGCTTTGTCAATTCTCTTGCCAGTCTTCAAATTTTTTGCTCTTCTTCATTCTGTTATTAAACTCATTAAATGCATATCAGATAGTATACTTTTCATATTTAGAATTAATTCAGTTCTTTTTAATAATTATTACCTGTTGAAATTTCTTATCTGTTTACAGTAGCATTCATCAATAATTTTAGAATCTTGAATATCTTTTTTTAAAATTTTTATTTCTTGGATGTCAGAGTTAGAAAGAGGGAGAGACAGTGAGATCTTCCATCTACTGGTTCACTCCCAAGATGGCTGCAACAGCCAGGGCTGTGCCAGGCAGAAGCCAAAAGCCAGGAGCTTCATTCAGGTCTCCCATATGGGTACAAGGGTCCAAACACTTAGGCCGTCCTTTGCTTCTTTACCAGGTACAATAGCAGGGAGCTGGATTGGAAGTGAAGCAGCCAGTGCTCAAACCAGCCATTTATGGGATGTTAGCATTGCAGGTGGTGGTTAACTCACTACGCCACAGCACTGGACTCTTGAAACTCTTTATAATAGGGCTTTTATTGTCCTTTACTCCTAAGTCTAAAAACATTTGCCCTATCTTATTCGTATTTACTGTTTTATCTGTCTGGCTATGAGACACATTTTCTGCTTCTTTGGACATATTACAAACTTTGGTTTTCTTCTTAAAAATATTTTGATTATTGTTTAAGTGGACAATTTTTTAGTGTGTTGGACTCATGTTTTATGGAAGTTTTTAGATTTTTTTAAAATGTAGGTTTAATGCAGTGTTTTCACAAGGATACTGTAGACTCTTACCTTGTGGCTTTCTAGAATCTTAACCAAATGTCTGGAGTTTTCAGCTTTCTAGCTGGTACTGTTTCTATCTTAGCACAGCATTACACATCCTCCAGAATCTTATTTCAGTTCAGAGTGTGCAGTAGCTAAGTTTCACGGAGTCTTGTTCTCAACATGCATGGCTTAGCATGAAACTGCTTCAGAAGATTCACGGGAAAATGGGATTAAAATATAAGTCCAATTTCATGCAAAAATATTGAAATGCATGCATCGTTTTCCATAATATTAATTTCTATAAACTTGATGAAGATCCCTCAGGTATGGCCAAACATGCAAGTAACCCTCCAGTTTTTGATGGTTCCTTTATTTTCACTTTGCTTTGTTCTTTCCTTTCTAGTTCCCTGACATAACCATGAGCAACATGATATCTCCATACTTTGATAGCAGTTTCCTCTACCTAATGACATTGATTTTTTTTGTATTCTCCTTCTCTGCTTCTATTTAGAAAGTATTGCAATCCCAACATGAATGTGAAATCTGGAAGATGTTTATAAACACCCTACAGCACTCTGTTTTTCTTCTTTCAAGAAGAGCCCTTAATTTATATGGTCCAATAGAGGAAGAAAGTTGCTGTATATATTTTGCCAGTGTATGGTTGTTTTCAATCAAATAGAAACTAAATATCTATTATTTTATTATGCCATTTCCTTAAACCTTATTTTGAATCCAAACTCTGCAAATATTTGGTGCTGTGGTCTTGGAAACCTTTCTCAAACTCATCTGTCCTAGTTTTCCCATCTCTTAGAATACAGTTACAGTTCCCAATTAATTATGAAGTATGTAATACAGACCTACACTGTGGTTCTTTAATAAATGCTATGTACATATTATCTTTCTCATCTCTTTATTACTTTCATATTGGCACAAAATCACTGTGTTTGATCCAAGTAACTCATGCTTTCAGTTTTCTCTGAATCTCAGAATAGAGAGATACAAAGAAAAGAATGTGGCTCCTTGGGTAAGAGCACTCCTGTTAACTCTGTATTTGAGTCTTGAAGTGCTTAAAATCTCCTGTTTCATACATCATTATGAGTACTAATACTGAAGCATTCTTGCCACTCATAATCTTCCTGTATGTGTACAGAGGGTTATTATCTTCTTGTGGTTTTTAGTATAACCAAACTTGCCCTAGGCTTAAAGGGATGTTTTTGCTTAAGCATGATTCTATCCACAAATTCTTAAAAAAGGTAAGACATTGTTCAGTAAGGCTATGCAGCAATGGTTTTTAAAACTCAGTACATTCAACTGTATACTCAAAAAACGTTGACAATGGTTTTATTGTAAAATATTTTTAAAATTTTAAGAATTTATGAAAAATGAACATATTTAGAAACATGCTATATATAGACTATAATAATGCAATGTAAAAATACTTTACAAAGGATTAATGGTGTATTTTTAAGTGATGTACAGTTATAACACAACAACAGCCATTGCAAATACATTTAAGTTGCTCCATTGATTATAAATAGCTCACTGAAAATACTCAGCAATTATATTGAAATGTGACATGCTTTTTGAACAACAACAAAAAAGATATAATTCCTGTTGATGTTAAAACTGTTCTATTCTGTAAATACATTGTTCTTGGTATTCATAAATTGCTACATGCTATACACAATGGGAAAACATAATGGGAAAATTATCATCCATTTTTTAGAATAGTAGGACTTGTGAAAAATAAATCCAAAGTAAGTTTTTAATAACAACGAATTTTGCCTTTCCAAGAACTCTAACAGCCCCCTAGCCAAAGTGTCTGTGTTTATTTACCATCCACCCACCCGCCCTAGTGTTCACTCCATCATCCTTCTGTGTATCCATTGGCTATTATTTAAATAACAAATCTTTTCTAAGTAGAATCATCCAAGGAAGAGAAATGCTAATTTCAGATATAGTAGCATGTGTACAAGCCTGGAGACAGAAAAAATATGGCCAATCAAGAAAGTTTTTAGAAGACCAGCAATCTGGCATGAGATGTAAGAAATGGTAAATGTGAAGGCTAGAGACACAGCTGTGGATGAGGCTGCAGAAATCTTATAAGGAGTTTGGGGTTAATTCTTTAGACAGTGTGGAAATGCTGAAACCGCTTAAGCACTGAACAAATTGATGTCCCCTGACCTTAAGTCACAATGTCTTATTCTGACATTAGTTCCTTCAAGTTCCTGTATCAGTGCAGACATTTATCCATACCCAGTTTAATCTAGTAAGATCATTTCCACTTGGAGAGAAGGCAGCAGTCTGTTTCATCGTTTTATGTCTGCTATCTCTTTGTCAAAGGAGTCTTGAACCTATTGTTCCCATTTTATGGGCAAATGGATCCCCACAGTCTACACGCAGGGTCTGCCTTGAGTTGTTATTATCCACCCATTTACCCTTTGATAAACCATCAAACCTAGGCTACTTGAATGAAATCTTAACCATGTGTCTGTTCCTCTTGTCCTTCTGGGTGTTTTTCTTTATTACATCTCACTGGTTAGGGCTTTGAACAAAGCTGCATGGTCTTTTCAAACATGCAGTGCATATCACCATTATTCATATATGGGCTTTTTTCAAATGTTGGGATCCAAACTCCTCAGAATACCTTTGTATTTTATCCTGTAGATTTAAAATAGTCAATAAATTCCCTGATCTTTATTTTCTGGAGTATATTTTTAATAGCATACCTATATTGGGGGCTGGCATTGTGGCGTAGAGGTTAAAGCTGCTGCCTCTGATACTGGAATCCCATATGCACACTGGTTCAAGTCCAGGATGCTCCACTTCTGATCCAGCTCCCCAATAATGTGCCTGGGAAAGCACAAGTCCTTAGGTCCATACACCCATGTGGGAGACCGGGTGGAAGCTCCTGGCTCCTGGTTTCAGAAGGGCCCAGCTCCAGCCACTGTGGCCATTTGGGGCATGAACCAATGGATGGAAGACCTCTCTGTCTCTCTGTGATTCTGACTTTCAAATAAAATAAATCTTTAAAAAACATGGCTATATTGGATGTATATCTTTCTTTTTTAGAAAAATATTTATTTTATTTATTTGAAAGACAGAGTTACAGAGAGAGGTAGAGACAGAGAGAGAAAGGTCTTCCATCCGCTGGTTCACTCCCCAGTTGGCCGCGATGGCCAGAGCTGCGCTGATCTGAAGCCAAGAGCCAAGCGCTTCCCCCAGATCTCCCATGCGGGTGCAGGGGCCCAAGGATTTGGGCCATTTTCCACTGCTTTCCCAGGCCATAGCAGAGAGCTGGATCAGAAGAGGAGCAACCGGGACTAGAACCGGCGCCCATATGGGATGCCGGCGCTTCAGGCCAGGGCTTTAACCTGCTGTGCCACAGTGCCGGGCCCAAGATGTATCTCTTTCAATTTACAAATAGGTCTTCCTCTTTCCATATATGTTACTTGTTATATTTTACCAATTGTTTAACCCCCCTTTCTCTTAAAATGCATATCCAGGAGACTCCTGATATATGAGCTAACATTAGATTTGACTCTGTTGGATATTGACTTCAGCCAGACAAAATCACAGATTATTACAATTTCATGAATACTAATATTTAGAATGCTTGTTAACACAACAAAACCCCAAAGCCTATTTGTCCCTAGTTTTATATGATTTACCCTTACTCATTCTCTATTTTTCTCTCTTGTGTGGCAATGTTTACTTCAAATTAAAAATTACCTGCAGTGTTGAACTGTGAGCTCAGACACAGTTAAAAGGTTCTTTGAGCATCAGTGATGTGCAACAAAGTCCAAATGGTTTATTTCATGGGAAATTAAAAACACCCTAAAGCACTCACGATGTTGTGTCACAATAAACCAGCAGATTAGAAACAATAGAACAGACCCGGAAGAGAGGGAAAAAAAATGACAGCTATCAACAGAGGAAGACCAATTTACTTAATGGAGGTCCAGAAAATACAATGGATATTAGAAGACATATAACACAAAACTCCTAGGCAATTTAGTAACATATATATTAACAATGATGAGATGGAATCACCAGAAATTTTGTATTATGTACTCTATTGAGGAAATTGCTGAAATGGTGTGCATTTAAAATGATTTCCCTTATAAGTGTTTAAAGTCTAAAAAGTAACGCTTAAAGGATCAAGATTAAGTAAATGGAAAAGTACCTTGGTTTTTAGGACTCAGTATTTTGAATGGCTATGATGTATCATTGTCAATTCTCTGTTTTCCATCTAAGATCTGAATGTGGTAAATAATTCACAATTTAGTTAGAAGATAATAGCCACAGTCTTATAGTCACCAGAGTTGGATATTCTGACTTGGTTTCTTGTCAGTTGAGTGGTTTCTGGCAAGATATTTAACCCGAGATTCAATTTCCTTATTGGTAAATGAGAGTAATAATAATCATTTTGCATTAATGCTCCGAGGATTAAGCACTTTATGTAAAGTGATAAGTATAAATGCTGAATAAATAATTGCCATCACAAAAGGTGGTAAAATTGTGAAAGGTTATAATTATTCTTAAGGCCATTTCACCCATCAGGGAACTCATTGCATGAATATTAAAAGAAGTTTTATATCAACACCCATGGCATCTCCTAAGTATCAGTTGCTCTACATGTGAAATGATCCCAAACTTCCCAGATTGCAGGCTCTCTAGTGCAGCAGGAAAAGGAACATAATACGAACAGGTAAGGACGATGACGCCCAAGAAGGGTCACACACTTGCCTGACTGACACTGAGTTTGCATCTCAGTAGTAATGTTCTCTCTGCCTCCAGTCCTTGGAGATTCCTTGGCATCTTAGCCATCTTTGGGGCGTTTCTATCATGTGTTCTTCCATCATTTGAAATTAGAGTATGGGTGGCCCTGTGATTTTTGTATGAGTGTGGCTTAGAGGGAGGCAATAGATAGGTGTAATTAAGAGAAATAACTTGTCACTGCATTCCAGTAGCAAACCTGCGATCTACTTAGACTGGCTGCTGGTTTGGCAGGGAAAGGAATGTGGATCAGTGCTCGAAGTCTCCTTTCCCAGGCATCCTGAGCAATGTTCATGAATTTAGTTATTATTTTTGTCAAAATAAATTACTTCTCGTCACACTCACTTCTTTCAGTGATCTTGCCACCCTTTCACTTTGGCGGCATTTCAAAGTCGCCCTTAATTTTTTTCGCTCTCTAATCCATTTAGCTGTTGTTTGTTGATGCTTCTTTGAATGCATCCCTCACGTGTATTTATCTTTCCATTCTTACCAGCATTGCTGTAGTCCATTTTGCTACATGTCTGAGTATTTGCCGATCAGACTGGCAGTGCTAGCATCTGTTAATTCGTGTTCTTCTCTCCTATCCTGCTATGTTGTACACTGTTTTCAGACTCGTCATATAAAAACACTTTTTTCTTTTTGTCACTGCATGGCTTTAACTCGTCACTGGATCCTTTAGGTTTGTAAAAGGAAACCCAGACTCCCTGGAACAGCGTGCTTATATCCTTGCTTCTGGCTTCTTTAGTTTTCACATTGTTGTTCTTTTTAATTTATCAAGGTAAATTATTAGTTCATTTATTTTTTAAAATGTTAACACATATAAAAGATGTTTCTAAGAGCACTCGTCCACTGGGCTGCTGTTACTTCAGTGAAAGTGTCTTCAGCACATGTTGCATGAACAAGACCTTGTAAAGACCAATGAAAGAGATGATTCTAAGAGTGCCTCGCTACTCAGTGCATCAGAGTAGAGCTTGTACTTATTAATATTGAGGTAAGAAGTCACATGATATGAAATCTACACTTCTAATCATTTCAAGTGCACAGTACAGTACCCAGATTTTAAATTCTAAGCACAGTGTTGTACAGTACATCTGTAGAGCTCTTCATTGTGTTTGAGTGAAACTCTATACCCATGGAACAGCAACTCCCCATTTACTCTGCTTGGACCCTGGTAAACACCATTCTATTTTTTGTTTCTGAGTTTTTCCACGGATGACTGACTTCTTTCACTTAGCATAATGTCCTCAAAATTCATCTGTGTTATAGGATATGAAAATGCTTTGTTTTTAGGGCTGAATAATGTTCCATTGCATGTTTGGTAGTTTTCTAAAGCATTCATCTCTTGAAAGACATAAAAAGTTTTTCCGTCTCCTGACTATTATTGATAATGGGGAAATGGATAAAGAAGTGCGAATCTCCAAGGGATTTTTAATTTGGGATAAAAATCCAGAAGTAAGATGGCCGAGTGATATGCTTGTTTTATATTTTATCCTTTAAAGATTTATTTATTTATTTGAAAGGCAGAGTTATGAGAGAGAGAGAGAGAGAGAGAAAGAGAGAGAGAGAGGTATCTTCCATCCTCTGGTTTACTCTCCAAATGGCTACAATGGCTGGAGCTAGACCCATCCAAAGCTAGAATCTAGGAACTTCTTGCAGATCTCCCAAGTGGGTACAGGGTCCCAAGGAGTTTGGCCATCTTCCACTGCTTTCTCAGGCACATTAGCAGAGAGCTGGATTGGAAGTGGAACAGCTGGGACTCAAACTGGAGCTCATATGGGATGCAGGCACTGCAGATGGCAGCTTACCCACACCACAGCGCCGGCCCCAGTAGTTCCAGCTTTTAAGTTTTTAAGGAAACTATGCTATTTTTCATAGAAATATTATAATGCCATTTTATCTTCTTGCTAGCAGTACACAAAGGTTTTAATTTCTTACATCCTTGCCAAAACTTGTTCTTTTCTATATACTTTAAAAACTTTTTTTTGTATAATGGATATCTTAACTGTTGTGAGGTGATATCTTACTGTGATTTTGATTTGAAGTCTCTGATAATTAGTGACATTGGCTATTAGTATGTCTTCTTTAGAAAAAAAAAATGTCTATACAGGCTTCTGTACTTTTTTAAATGGGTTATTTATTCTTTTGCTTATTTATTTATTTTTATAATTTTGAAATATGTTATGTATCTTGTATATTAATCCCTTCTCTCATTTGTAGTTTGCCTTTGAACTCTACTAATGGCTTCCTTTGCTGTGTAGAAGATTTTTAGTGTGATACAGACCCATTGTCTATTTTTGCTTTAGTTGCTGTAGATGTAATAGCCAAGAAATCATTGAAAAGATGAATGTCATAAGCTTCTCTCTGTTTTCTTTTGAAGATTTATAGTTTTAGATCTTGTATTTACATTTTTGTTTGTCTTAGTCACTTTGAAAAGAAACTTATTTAAAATTTGGTGAAAATACTAACATTTAAAAATTATGAGAAGATAGAAAATCATAAAGACTAAAATAAAAGGAGTACTCCATTTCTATATATGTTTGTATTCATTTAAGTTAAAATCATAATATATTTACCATTTTTTATTTATGCTTTACTTTTTTACTTCAAAATATACCAAGAAGTTCTATATCTGATTATTTTAAAAATACAATTTTAATCATATACTATTCCATCATCTTTTTAGTAGACACTTAGGTTTTCTGATACGTTTGCCCTTATATATGAAGATACCTCTGTCATGAACATTTCTCATACATATTTCTAATATGTTCTTTGGTATATCAAGAAGACCCTCTCAGTTGCAAGTGATAGAAGCCCAGCTCAAATCAGCTTAAGCAAAATAATGGAATGTATTTGTTCGTGTGATGGACAGAAGAGAGCTACCTCACAGAATACTTGTCCTAAAGGATGAAACAAGGTGCTCTGTCTCTGTCCTCTACATTTCGCTCTGGACTTGGTCTCATTCTATCCCACTCTAAATAAGCTTCCTTTATCAGTTTGGCATATACCCTCAAGTACAGCCAGGTTTAAGTCAAAACATGTCATATATCCCAGGGGATGAAAAGACTGTAAAATTTCCTAGCAAAGTCTCTGGTTACCCTGGCTTGGGCTATGAGTAGACATTCACTTTGGATCAATTATCATATCCACGAGGTGGGCACTATAGTTGGTAGCCTTCACCAGAAAACCACATGTTTATAAAGCATATAAAATACCTCAAGGAAAATAATTACTGTCCCCATAAAAATGGATGCTAAACACACTAAACATATGTTCAGTACAGTTAGAATGGACTAGAATGGGATAACAAGGTCATAAAATCAGTGATGCAGTCACATTGGAATTTGATTTTGTATTTGGCTGAAACAAATGATCATATTGTTATAACCAGTGGAAATTCATAGAGCTCTCTTCTATGTCATTTATACTTATGGCATCCATGATCTGGTGACTGATCAACTATCCTGTTATCACTTATTTGTATTATCAGCACAAAACCACACTTAGTGGTCCCTCCCTTATTCCTTCTTTATTTCCTATTTTTCCTTTAATTTTTACAAAGATATGTTTTCTATTTATTTTATAATCACAAACTTAATCCTCCACCAAATAAAGAATTTGACAAGTAATACAAAATCCATTCTCCCTCAGGAGTTTAGACAAGGGCTATTAGCAATAATCACATCTCAAAATGTCAATTTCACATATATATATATTACATTTTTTTTAGGATTCAGTTTAGTTCTTTTGTATGTGAGTACCCAGTTTTCCCAACAACATTTTTTGAAGAAAATTTTCTGTAATTATTTTGTTGCCTTAGTACCCTTGTTGAAGATTATTTGAATTAGTTTATACATGCATATATATTTATTTTTGTTGCTTGATTGCTGGGACTAGTTCTTATGTACTATATTGAAAATGTATAAAGTCATTTATGTGAGTTTATTATAGGTATGAGTTTATTTTTAAGGCCCCTATTTTGTTCTGTTGCTACATCTGTCTGTTTCTGGGTCAGTACCATACTATTTTGAATACTGTAGCTTTGTAAGATGTTTTGAAATCAGGAACCCCACTTTGTTCTTCATGAAATTGTTTTGGTTATTTGGAATCTTTGTAGTTGTATATGAATTTTAGGATTATGTATTTTTCCTGTTTCTTTCAAAATTGTCATTAGGATTTTGTTAAGGATCACATTTAATCTTTTTTTTTTTTTTTTTTTTTTGACAGGCAGAGTTAGACAGTGAGAGAGACAGAGAGAAAGGTCTCCTTTCCGTTGGTTCACCCTCTAAATGGCCACTACAGCCAGCGTGCTGCGCTGATCTGAAGCCAGGAGCCAGGTGCTTCCTCCTGGTCTCCCATGCAGGTGCAGGGCCCAAGACCTGGGCCATCCTCTACTGCCTTCCTGGGCCACAGCAGGGAGCTGGACTGGAAGAGCAGCCGAGACAGAATCCGGTGCCCTTACCAGGACTAGAACCCGGTGTGCCGGCACCACAGGCGGAAGATTAGCCTAGTGAGCCACGGCGCCAGCCCACATTTAATCTTAAGAATACTTTCATTAGTATGAACATTTTTAACAATGCTAAGCTTAATCTATGAGCATGGGCTATCTTCTAATTTACTTGTGTCTCATTTAATATGGTTTTGTGGGGTTTCGTGGTTGTGGTGCATGAGGATACTTCAAAAAGTTTGTGGAAAATGGAATTAAATACATTTACTTTGGAACAAAAAATTTTAGAGTCTATACATACTCATTCAGAACTTTTACCTCATTGGTTAAGTTTACTCCAAAATATTTTATTATTTTTATGCTATTGCAAATGGTATTTGTTAAAAATTTCTTTTTTGATTTTTTTAAAGATGTTATTTATTTATTTGAGAGGTAGAGTTTCAGACAGTGAGAGGAAGAGACAAAGATCTTCCTTACATTGATTCACTTTCCAAATGCCCTCAACAGCCGGAGTTGTGCCGATCCAAAGCAGGAGTCAGGTGCTTCTTCCTGGTCTCCTATGTGGGTGCAGGGACCCAAGCACTTGGGCCATCTTCTCTTGCTTTCCCAGCCCCTAGCAGAGAGCTGGATCAGAAGTGGAGCAGCCGGGACTTGAACTAGCACCATATAGGATGCTGGCACTGCAGCTTGCGACTTAACCCACTGCTCCACAGCACTAGCCCCACCAGGCTACTTGGATTGTAAGTGCCCTGTAGTATGTCTTGAAATCTGGTATTGTGATACCTCTGGCTGTGCTTTTGTTATATAAGATTGTCTCTTGTGTTTTCATTGAGTTTTAGCATCATTTGTTTTCTAAATCTGAGAAGAATGTAGCATCTTAGGTTTTGAAATATTTTAAATACTCTAATTTTTTCAGTTTAAAAATCAAGTGTCTTTCTGTTTTTCTCTTATAGCCTCTAGCTTTTATTAAAGTTACTAATGTGGGGTCAGGTTTGTGTTGTAGTGGGTAAGCTACTACCTGCAATCCTGATATCACATGTAGGTGCCAGTTCAGTCCTGGCTGCTCCACTTCTAATCCAGCTCCCTGCTAATGTGCCTGGGAAAGCAGTGGAGGATGGCCCAACTGTTTGGGCCCCTGCCCCCATGTGGGAGACCTGGAAGAAACTCAAAGATTCTGGCTTCAGCCTGGTCCAGCCTAGGCTGCTTTGACCATCTGGGGAGTAAACCAGCAGATGGAAAGTTGCTTTCTCTCTCTCTCTCTCTCTCTCTCTCTCTCTTCTCTCTCTTTTAAATAAATAAGTAAATAAATAATATTTTTAGAAAAGTTACTGATATTTAAGTAAAAAAATCTTGTCAAATTAATAATAATAGAAACTTGGGAAGAATGCAGAATGCACAGAGCACTTTGAGGAGGTTGTTTACAGAGAGGAAATCGTAGTCCAAACCACTGGATTCAAATTTTTGTTACTATGCCTTGTTTTATGCATTGGAGCTTCAGGCCTTGTGTGGAACCTAATGACAATTTTTTCTTGGCTTCCATATGAGCTGTTTCTCAGAATCTCTGCTGAGCCATTCAATGCACAGAGTGCACACAGCACAGAGTTTAGCATCCGGGCCATTCCCTGGGCACGAGCCCGGTGTATTTTATAGCTATTGAAGCATATTCTCTCTACATCCTTGCTACCTGTAGGAAATCCGATTCTTTAAGGATCTTCAGCTCCTCTGCAACAATTAAGAATTACATAGCCTATGTATGTGTCTAAACTTCAATGAGAAAATCAGGAGAAAACATTTAGAAATATGCATTTACCCAATGATTCTAAAGATCTTTCACTTTATTGTTTTTTTTCCCAACTTAATCCTTTTCCTCTTATTGTCTGGCAACACTCCCAGCTCCATGGAGCATACCCCAGTAGAATTAGAACATAGATTTTTTACTATGAGCCTTGGGCAGCAAAATGAAGTGGAAAGCTGAAAATTTCCAAGTGAATTGGCTCTGCATTTGTTGGAAAACAAAACAACTGTGGAAAATTATGCTTTGAAAATAGATTTTAATGCAATAGCTAACTTATTAAATTTTACTGACTCTTTAGCATATTATTATTTAAGGTCTTGTTTTGTGCTTATTAAATCCAGCTGTACATCACATTCTCCTGGTCAATCTTTAAATATGAACTGCTTGACTATAGATATTAAATTAACAGGTGTAATGAGGAGTTTATGAATCTGTAGTTTGGAGCTGGTTCTTGGATAACTGATCCATAGAATGTTTAAGGAACTACTGAGCAAAATGCAGAATTCATGGTGATGCTGTACAGTAAAAAGTAACTTGGAGAAACTCATTTTGATTGATCTTTTCTGCCATTTCTATGCAAAATATCCTTGCACTAAAAATGTTGACTGTTCTGAGTGAGCTGTCTATACAGCTGAATAGATTAATTTCAATGAGTAAATAATTATGCAATCCATGAATCAGATTTAAAGCAATTGTGAAGGTTTACTGGAAGCTTTCACAATCAGCTATCCATATATAATCAGCCTAAAATCTGAAAAAGTTCCTATTTTGTTTAATTAATCTTAGCATATTTAACACAATCAATTTATTTTGTATGTTATAAATTTAGTCTCATTAAGAATGTATTATAACATCAAGAATGTAAAAAATTAGAAGTTAAACTCAGGAGAAATATAAAGTCATTTTTTTACTCTATAATATTCAAAATTCAGCAAGAACAGAAGCACGTAACTGTAACTCTGACTCAGATATGTTATTGCCCCTGGAGCAATACACTGGTTCTACTCTTTCACATGCTAAAATGCCATATCCTCCTTTAAAAGAACCGGGAATAGAAATTGCCTACATGTATGGCTCACAAAACCACAGAAATAGAGGATAAGGTAGATTATTTCTTAGATATCTGAGAGCCATTCATTAATTCTATTTTGTTTTCATATTTGAAAACGAAAAATATTCTGGGGCAGGAATTTGGCCTCCTGTCTAAGTGGAGCACCTTGGTTTTATCTCTAGTTCCAGATTCTTATTCCTGTGAATGCACAGTCTGGGAGGAGGTGATTATGGCTCCAGTAATAGGGTTCCTGCCACTCATGCAGAATACCTGCCAGAGTTCTGAACTCCTGCCTTTAACCTGTATAGTTCTGGCTATTGTGGGCATATAAGGAGCAGATCAGTGGATGGGAGTTCTGTCTCTAAATCTGTCTCTGCCTCTGAAATAAATAAAATATTCTGACATTTTTTAATGAAAATCCAGTTTACTATCAGGGATTAATGCCTATAGCTGGATTTCAGGCTAAAATTCTGCTTTCTTTTCTTTTTTTAACTTTTATTTAGTAAATATAAATTTCCAAAGTACAGTTTATAGATTACAATGGCTTCCCCCCCCATAACTTCCCTCCCACCTGCACCCCTCCCATCTCCTGCTCCCTCTCCCATTCCATTCACATCAAGATTCATTTTCAATTATCTTTATATACAGAAGATCGATTTAATATATATTAAGTAAAGATTTCATCAGTTTGCACCCACACAGACCATAAAGTGTAAAATACTGTTTGAGTACTAATTATAGCATTACTTCACATTGAACAACACATTAAGGACAGAGATCCCACATGAAGAGTAAGTACACAGTGACTCCTGTTGTTGACTTAACAATTTGACACTCTTGTTTATGGCGTCAGTAATCTCCCTAGGCTCTAGTCATGAGTTGCCAAGGCTATGGAAGCCTTTTGAGTTCGCTGACTTCAATCTTATTTAGACATGTGGATCTGGCAAAAACTAGAAGTCTACTGGAACATAAATAGAAAAACCCAAAATGAAATTTGAGACAGTAAAAATCACCAAGTCATCCATATTATAGCCTTGGTTTCATTTCAGATATGCACTCACTACATTTCCCCTACACTTAGAATATTTAGGAGGGAGGAGAAGCTGTTAATCTAGAAGAAGAAAAATTATTGTATAGGAAGGCAAACTAATCAAGTTGTTAGAAGGACTTGGACTAACAAAGATTTTCATTATTGTTCAATACTTTCTCTCTTAACAAATGAAGTGTTGCAAACACATAAAATGAGCTGTCTTAGTTGTCCTGAATGAAATTTATTGTGTTTAAAACCCAGGGAAGCAACTTCATAGCTTATGTTTCTCATCATTCAAATCTATGAAGTGGGGTTCTTAAAATTCCCTCTGGGTACTTTATAGTAAATTAATTTTAAGAGTGTATGGAAATACACTCTCTGTTGCTCTATGACTTTTTAATAGGAGAGTTGTTCCTTTGAGAATGTGAAATACCTTGGGTGATACATTGACATTTCAATCCACATAGGCTTCTTGCAATGTATTCCATATTAATAGGAAGGTACCCAAGCCGTCTGAAAATGTGAATGTGAATGGCCCACTTCAGCTACAAGAATACACATGTTGCCCATGTTGTGTAGTTCTCTTGAATACTAGATGCCTAGTGCTAGACAGTATGAAGCTACTTCAAAAAATTTATGGAAAAGTGGAACTAAAACTATGAGCTTGTTTTGGTACAAAATATATTTGGTGCAAATTTTTAATAATATGTAGAAAATGCATATTGTGAAAAGAACTGCATGAATTTCAATTTTTTGCACCAAAATATACTTTTAATTTCATTTTTTTCCTTGAATTTCTTGAAGTATTCTTCTGGAGATACTTCTAGAGAATTAGTTGATCAATTTGTTATTCCTTTGAGAACTTTACTGATCTTCATACTGGAGACAGTATGAGGAATAACTCAAAATAATAAATACATGATATAAATGATTCGTGAAATTTCAAAGATCCCGTATTGGCTCAGTAGCTTAGAGTGTATAGTTTTGGTCTATATTTTGGCTCTTCATTCCTTCAATAAACAGAGCAAAATTATCATCAAATAAAGAAGTTCTAATTTGGGAAGTTAGACCAGGAGAAACAGGAAATACCCAGTTCTCAAGGAAAACAAACAGACTATTTATGAAATGATAAACAGCAAGAGAAGGTTACATAGCCTAAGCACCAAACGAACAGTTGAGAAAATTAGTGGGAAGAAAGATTGGTGAGCGTAGAGATGGTTGAGAGAAAATGTAGGCCTTTTGTTGGAAGTTAAATTGCAAAAAGACTGAAGTAAATGTGGAAGAGAGCGAAGGGGAGAAAGTCTATGAAAGTTTACAACATAAATACAACTATGGAAATGTTACAGCACTAGTTTAGAGGCACTTAAGAAATCTGCTTGACTAACTATATGTTTAATGACAAGAATTTGAAAAATAAAATCAGAAGCTGAGGTAAGGACCAGAACATCAGCAAAAGAAATGACTAGACAATTACATAACAGTAAGTTGAAGATACCAATTAGCCTATCAAAAAACATTCAAAGTCACATTGGTTCAGAGAAAGCAAGTTGTTTATTGAAGTCAACATTTAAAACACTCAGGTATGTAAAAAAAAAAAAAAAAAAAAAAAAAACTAAAGTACCTATTATAGAAAAACCTGAAGTAAAATGCTATAATAGTATATGTTCATATCTCATCTGTTCTCTTGCAGCACACATAGGATTTTATTCCATCATCCTTTGTAGTTAGATGTGGTAATGTCACTGGTTAAAGACCATGAATGGGCAATATGAATGTGTGTAAATTATTTGTCCAAGCACTTGTCATTATCATTGGCCAATCTCCTTTCAACTTATCACCTTGGTTATGGATGGAAGTTTCCATAGTGGAAGCTTCCAGATGATTTTGAGATGGTAACCCAAAATTTAAAAAAATCTGATTTACCACGTCAGGACAAGTAGCATGGAGAGTTGCCTGAACTCACCTATGAACCTACATGAGAAAAAAAAATATGTATTCATTGTGTTACCCACTGAAATTAGAGGATTGTTAATTGCCATAACATAACTGAGTCTAATTGGATTCTTAGGTATTTGCTGAAAGATATGTGAAGTGTTAAGTCTCTTTGGAAGGCAATCTAACAAGCACTTACTAAAATAATAGCTACATAAACCCTTTGACTGATCAAATCCACTGTTGGGAATTAATCCCATAGAAATAAAAGTAGCAATTAGTAAAGATATTACAAGGCTACTTATTTTAGCACTTTTTAAATGGCCAATAAAAGGAAATGCCCCTAATAAGGAACTATTTTAATAATTCTGGCATGTTCACACTACAGTTTTAGACAGGCTTTAGGAAGAATGAATTAGCATCTTACAAGATGGTTTGAAGAAACTTATGGAAGGGAAAAATGTATATATGCTTTGATCTAAGTTTTTTTAGAACAAATATTCATACAATATGATAAAATAATTCTTTTTTATCCCTGTATCTCTATAAGATTACGAAAGTTTAAGGAAAAATAGGAAAATACATAGTGGGTTGTTGCACACCTGGTTAGGTAATGAGAGAGGATGGAATGCTGATGAAGCAGAACAAAGGTGCAAGTTTGTTTCTTCACACAAACCCATACCCACACCCAAGGAAATCTATGCATAGCTTTTTCACAATATGCATTTTCATGAACTTTTTGTAGAACCCCCATATATAAATGAAAATATATAAAAATTCCCTGATCCATGGGAAAAACATAGCAAATATAAGAAAAACAGTTAAATCATTATGTATTAATCCATAACATGCATTGTTAAAGGGTAAATCATGAGTCCCAATTTGTTCTGACAAAGCTCTGCCAGAATTCTCAAGATCATGAATTGAATATATTGGAGAAAACCTCGATGAAAAGATATTTTTGGACTTTTCACACATGACATACAGCTGGAGTTCCTATTTAATGTCAATTTCACAGCCATATCCTGTTTAATACTAACATATATTTAATATAGTTTTAACATTATTTATTATAATTTTGAAATTTGTTTCTTAGGAAAGAGGATATTACCTGTTTCTCAATGCTTAGCAAAATCTGAAAATCATATTTATAATTTTAAATAACATATTAAACAGCTGTAATATTTTAGTCATTTAAAAATTGATATTTTCTTTCCTTTTACAGGTGAAAATTTTTTTAAAAAATTACCCAGTGTTCTTTTGTTAAGAAATAAATGATTCCTTTACCTCTATTTAAGAGAATGCTAAGAGTTTTCCAGTCTATACTTCTATGTGTGTGGTCTCTGACAATATTCTGACAACCTACAATATCCTGGGACATCAAAAGAACCCAGATGCCATATTCCAGGGTACACCCAAAGGATTTTGTTCCACATTTCTCTGTGTTCAAATATCCTCTTATTTTTCCTTTTGATACATTTCTTTTTTTTTTTTTTTAAGGAAGAACAAAACCGTCTTTATTCACAGATGACATGATTGCAAAAATCTCAGAGTTTACAACAAACAAAACCCAATTACCTTATGTAAAACTAATTTTTTTATTTTATTATTATTTTTTAATTTTCTGACAGGCAGAGTCAGAGAGAGAGAGAGAGAGAGAGAAAGGTCTTCCTTCCGTTGGTTCATCCCCTAGCCAGCGTACTGCGCCGATCTGAAGCCAGGAGCCAGGTGCTTCCACCTGGTCTCCCACGCGGGTGCAGGGCCCAAGTACTTGGGCCATCCTCCACTGTCTTCCCGGGCCACAGCAGCGAGCTGGACTGAAAGAGGAGCAACAGGGACAGAATTCGGTGCCCTGACGGGGACTAGAACCCGGGGTGCTGGCGCCACAGGCAGAGGATTATCCAAGTGATACATTTCTTTCTTAAATTTACCTAATGAGCAAAGATAATCAGTTTTAATTTTCATAGATAGCTTTAATGTGTTATGAACAGAGCCATACATTGGGTCTGAGAAAATTTATGTTTGACACATTAATATTTTAGGATTTCCAGAATAATAATTATTATTATTGTAGAATTGATGTAGAATTATAATAATAATTGTAATAAGAAACAACTGTAGGTATACAATGGATCACAATAATTAATATATTATAGTTATGCATGTTCTGAAAATATTTGACAACTATAAGCTAATTGCAATGTCTTAAGAAACTAACCATGTGGCACTGGGTTTTGGTCAGTTCAGTAAGTGCAAAGAAAGAGCTGCATAAACTGGTTATTCAGTAGCATGTATCCTGCTTTGATCCCATTGTTTCTTAACTGTTTTCTAACACTAAAGCTCAGGGTATTTGGCTCAATAGATCAGTCTATCTATATCTAGATCTAGATCTATATATAACAAGATTTACCATTTTAGCTATTTTCTAGTATATAGTTCAATAGCATTAGGTGCATTCATATTGTTATAAAACTATTACTATTATTCATTCCGGAATTTTTCATCACCCCAATCTAAAATAATATCCATTAAACAACTGCCCATTTCTACCTCCCCTAGCCTCTGGTAACCACTATTAGTGTCATTTCTGACTCTATGAACTTAAATGGTCTATGTACTTCATATAAGTGAACTCATATGGTATTTGTCCTTTTGTGTCTTGCTTGGTTCATTTGATAAAAACACTTGTTTCTAAGCCTGAACACTATATAGAGATTAGGTAATTCATACTCACTGACTAGTAGTTCAGTTCATTATTTTGATCAGCAGAACTGCTTAGCCCTTTGGTAGGCCTGAGTTAAATGGGAACCATAGCTGAAACTTCTCTATTGCAGTTTATGATAACCGTTTAGTTCTCGCTTGACTTGCAGCACAGTAATGTTTCACACCCTGCAGGTTATTATTTGGATATTGGTGTCACTATGAAAAGACATTTTGACTATGTTTGTCATGTCGAGAAATTATTTACTATGTTTAAGGATAAGACGTTTGTCAGACCTACTGACCTTTTAGAGTATTTCCCAGTAAGAAAAAGTTGCTCACATTTCTTGGTAGCATTAATGTAAATTTAATTACTTCGTATGCCTGTAGTATAATTTTTCTTCCCTGTAAAGGTAGGTCAGCACATTAGAAAGGTTAAGAATCTCATTCTAATTGGAGCCACAAAATATCGTTAATTAAATCCCCACAGGAGTCCCTGTGGATTGAACTACATATATTGAACTCATAGAAGATTAAACAGTGTAATCCTTTTACTTCTCTAAAGGAAGGTTGCATATTTTGCTTTTCAATTATCATCTTTAAAATGCATGATTACATCTTTTATTTCTAGCTGACTATAAGATTTGTAAGTTTCTTTGACAGAGAAAATGTCCTTTCAAATGTACATTCCATTAATAATATTTATTAACAGGCAATGCAGTGCCTCTCACCCAAAATCAAGATGCCTATTGGTTAGGTTCTCATTTTATTTGTTTCCATGGGATGAACTAATAATCATGTTATCTTTACATCTTTAAAGTCCCTTTACAATGAATCCTTGTGTAGGCCATAGTAAAAGGATTTCAGAATCCCATCAGAGAAATTAACTGGTCCAATCCTGTTCCTTCTAGCAAAATTGTTCTATAATGCAGTATACCCAACTTCCCAAGTGTGCTTTGAAACACTTTTACTGTAGGTAAATTCAAAGTCTAATTTTACCTGTCTTTATAGCTCCGTTTGCCCTCTGGTGATCCATATGAAGTTCAGGCAATTCTATGTAGTTCTTTTAAAGTTTATGGGGTTTTCCCAGGGAAGAGATGTGTCAATAACTATTACCTGTTGAATTTTTATTGTAAATTTTAAGACACTATTTTCTATAGAACTCCACTGTTTATTGCTGCCCATCTGCGAAAGGTAAATGTCCAAACTTGTTTAATATGACCAGTAAAGCAGCTGAAGACCCCTCAGAATAGGTCCCCTTCCTCTCTGTGGGTTCTGAACCAACTGAGAACGAAATAGTAGCCTGTTTTTTCTTTCACTTGGAAAAATCTGTATTGGAGAAAATGATCTGAATTTCTGATCATATTTGCCTTTTAAAAATTACCCAGTGTTCTTTTGTTAAGAAATAAATGATTCCTTTACCTCTATTTAAGAGAATGCTAAGAGTTTTCCAGTCTATACTTCTATGTGTGTGGTCTCTGACAATATTCTGACAACCTACAATATCCTGGAACACCAAAAGAACCCAGATGCCATATTCCAGAGTACACCCAGGGAATTTTGTTCCACATTTCTCTGTGTTCAAATATCCTCTTATTTTTCCTTACATTTATTATTATTTTCCTCATATGTAAGTAACACAGTTTCTGAGCAGAGAAATCCAGCTGCCAACCTCTAGTGTGCCAGACAGGTTAAGAAAGAGAAGAGTGTGGAGATACCTCAGAAATATGAAATATATCTATCATATGACCCAGCCATCCCACTCCTGGGAATTTATTGAAACAAAATGAAATCAGCATGTGAAAGAGTTACCTGTACTTCCATATTTATAGCAGCTCAAGTCACAATAGCTAAGACATCGAATCAACCTAGAAGTCCATCAACTGATGACTAGATAAAGAAAACATGGTATATAAACACTATGGAACACTAATCAGTCATAAAAAAGAATGAAATTCTGTCTTTCGCAATAAAATAGATGGAACTGGAAGCCATTATACTTAGTGAAATAAGCCAGTCCCCAAGAGGCAAATATGTTTTCCCTGATCTGTGGTAACAGAGTACAAAAAAAGTAATGTATATGAGTGAACTTTATATTTTGAGATTTGATTATTATTTATAGCCCTTTTATCTATTATTGAGGAACACTGAGTTTTTTTCTTACTATGTGTTGAATGCTTTACTTAGTGAAGGGTTAAGCTTATGCTTGTAAAATAATGGCCACAAGAGCCAGAGCTGAGGTGATCCAAAGTCAGGAGCCAGGAGTTTCTTCGGGGTCTCCCACATAGGTGCAGGAGTCCAAGCACTTGGGCCATAAAAAAAAATAAAAAAATAAAAATAAATAAATAAATAAACAGAGTATGTTATTGTAAAAATTAGAAGAAAGAATAAGAAAGTCAGGAGGAGGGATGGAGTGAGCATGGAAGGAGAGAGAGTAGAGTAGGAAATATCACTATGCTCCTAAATCTGTATACATGAAATACATGAAGTTTGTTAACCTTATATAAATAAAAATATTTAAAAAAAGAGTAAGACTTTTGAATCAGTCCATACATTGGCCCTGCCCACAAAGGACATATGGGTCAGTCTCAACCACTTGAGCCATCACCTGCTGCTTTCCCAGGGTATACATTAGAAAGAAGTTGTAGCAAAAGGAGAGTATCTGGGACTCCAGCCACACATGTGATATGGGCTGTGGGCATCCATTATTGCTTCATAACTGATGTGGCAAATGCTCATTCTCTTAAAGATTTTTAGAAGTCATTTTTAGAGTTATAAAGTAGATACTATTGATATGCGATCAAAGAGACATGGATAAACTCAAGGTTGAATGATTCAATGAATGTGGGTCTTGAAGACCTAAGGGCAGCGTCCCATCTCATATGATAGTACTGTGAAACAAATATCCCTATTCACTAGGGAATAAATTCACGAGGGACCATGGAGATTGAGGAAGCTAGAGTGGGAGGCATATGTTTTATATATCTTGTGCTCGAGGTGTGCATGACAAAGGGAAGTATCCAGTTTATATTTGTCTGTACAGATCTGGAGTGGCTAGTGAGCAAAGAGGCAAATAGAAGAAGTCCTTAATTTGTGTTGCCTGGGCATCATGCAAGCTTCCCAGAGAACATGGGTGTAAGTGTTATATAGAACACCTCTTAGCATACATTTTGCAAATTAAAATGAAACACTTCAAATATCACCTTCTTATGTATCACAATACCACGATTGGCATTATTCAAAGCCATGATAAGTATTGACCTCTGTTGGTCAGTGAAAATGACCTTGAGATGCTTCAATACTCTAGTTGCCTTCTAAAATATATTTTAAAAAATCAATATATACTTGGCATAGTTTAACCAATATTCTTAAGACTGAAATCTAATTTCTGGCATGTAGATGAACTGCCCATCAAAATGTTTAATAGGAGTTGTATTAGCTAGTATTTATTGAGTGCTCAGTATGTACCAGGAAGTTATGCCTATTCTGTACATGAATTAACTCATGTGGTAGTCACAGCAACCTCATTTTTCAGATAAGAAATATGCAGCACATAAAGATTAAGGGTTAAGTGGGAGAAGCCCCATCAGAACCTAGTCAGTTGGCTGCAAAACCTGCACTGCTGTTGACACTCTTGTGGCATGCCCTTGCCCTGTCTCTTCAAATAAAAGCTGATAGCATTCTCAGCTACATTGCACACTGATAAAACTATATTAATAGTGAAGTTTGAAGGCATTAATTTTTAAACATTAGATTATTCGACTGAAAATGAAATGAGATTCTTTTTCAGTGCTTCACTCAGCACATCTAAAATAGCTGCACAATCCTAATGACTTCATGTTATGTTGTTAAGAGTTTGGGGATCATACAGAAAGCTGAGCTCTTGGCACTTTTAATTATATCTACGATAACATACACAAGAAGAGCTACAGAAAATGTAAAGATAATTAAATCCCATAATTATTTTTCTGCTAAACAAAAAAACCTTATCAGCCAATCAGGTTATGCAGGGTGCAATCATAAAGATGATTAAAAAGAAAGGGCTTCCTAGATAATACAGATACAGTTAGCAACAATTGCATCCCTACATATGTAATGTTTGATCAAATACTTTTCTTTTCCTGTCTTATTATAGACTATAAGACTGTCCAGAGTTATCTCTCTATTACCCAAGCACACTTTCTCTGCTTTTGTCTAGTTTTTCTCCAGATACAACATGCCATTTCCTTCTCACATAATTCTACATAAGACAACATTTTCTTTCACATGCATACACATCCATCCTCCCATCCAACTTTATTAATTTTCTTAACATTCTAGAGGTTACCTTATGAGCAAATCATTACATCCTATTTCTTTTTTTCTCAAAATTGATTCATGATTGCCTTACAAATGCAGAAGTGATAATGCAAACAAATACAACCGTGTCAAAAAAGCAATGCCTTATGTTATAAAGCGAAATAAGACAATAACCAAAGCTACTAATATCTTGTGAGTTCTTAGCAGTTCCCTTTAGACTCTCCATCAACACCTTCCTCTACTTCCTCATCCTCTTTTAATTAAAATTGTGCTTTTTATAAGCAGTAATACTCAAGAGAAACAAACCACTTTTTAAATTTAAGTTTATAGGTCTTTGTGTTTTGTTTCATTATTAGTTGGGACAGAATTATTTTTTCTGGAACAGTTGTGCTGAGTTTCAGCTCCATTATGGGCTGAATAAGCTTTTATGTGTTGGCCATCATATATCCCCTCTGTTCCCAGCAACACCATTTATAACACTGTTTTTTTTATCGGAGAAAATGTGAGTTCTACACAGTCAGTTATTGAATTAACTACTGCATCATCACCTGGTTTTCAACTGGGTACTGTCTTTAGAAGTCTGATTCTACCTCTGATGGATCTGGATTTATAGAGGAGTTCCTCTGTGTGTTTAGCCAAGAGCACTCGTTTTTCTTCCCTCAGGCACACCATGCTTACGCCTCTGACATAGATAGGAGTCTCCAGGTCCTGTGTACAAGATTTCATACCAGCAATGTAAACTAGATACAGATACTTGACATTAAACTGTTAGTAAGTAAATGTGTTACATGGACAATCCCAATTTTATCTTCTTAATTAAAAGATCTGTTGGAACTTGTTTGACATTTAATGGTCTCTTACTCTTTACTTATATGAGGTTACATCAAAAATTCATGGGAAATATAGGGTGGACAGCATAGTGCAATGGGTTAAGATGCTGTTTTGGATGTCCACATTACAGGTCAGAGTGCTGGTTTGAGTTCTAGCTACTCTCTTTCTTATCCAGCTTCTTGCTAATGCACCTGGGAATGGCCCAAGTACTTGGGTCTCAAACACCTATGTAGCAAACTTGGATTGGATTCCTTGGTTCCTGGCTTTGGCCTGGCACAACCCTAGCTATTGCAGGCATTTGAGGAATGAACCAGTAGATGTAAGATCTTTCTTTCTCTCCTATCTCTCCTTCTGTGTCTCTCTGTCAAACAAATAAGTAAATAAATGAATAATTTTACATTTATTTTTTCTTTCTTTTATTGTAAACTTGTCCTATTTTAAATATGTATTCATTTAATATTTAATTTTGTTTTTATTCAGAGATCATGACTGAATTTTGCTTGACCAACTGGAAAAATTATCTTGCTGTCTTCATGCAGAGTTAAGTGGGGTAAACTGAGTATCAATAACAGCTACAATATGCTTAGAGATTCCTAAGACTACTCCACATGTGAAAGTCAAAAATTGGGTATTGGAGTGTTATAAATTCAGCATCAAGAGTAGCAAATATGTAGGAAAAAGACTCTGCCAATGGAGGATGTACAGTTTTGCAGAACATACCCAAGACCCAAGAATAGTGGAAGTTGCTGGGCAGAACATGCAAGTAAAAGAAGCCAGGGTTATGAGGGGGGAGAGAGAGAGAGGAGAGAGAGGAGAAAGGAGAGAGGTGAGAGAGAGAGAAAGAGAGAGAGAGAGATGTTCTATTTACAGTCACTAAATCACTAAATCAGTGAATTAAAAGACAAATGAATAGATGTTTCAATTATATTTTCTTCCCAGAGGAACTAATGAAATGCAGGAATAATATCTGTGATGTAGTAGGTGCTGAATGACATTTAGTAAAAGAAAAAATGCAAAAAAAGAGAGAGTCAAATCACTTCACAATACTAACATTTACTGATTATTGAAGACATAATACAGGGCCGGCACACTGTGGCATAGAAAGCTAAGCTTCCATCTGTAGTGCTGGTATCCCATGTGGACACCAGTTCGAGTCCTGGCTGTCCCACTTCCAATCCACTCCCTGCTGATGTGCCTGGAAAGGCAGTGGAGGATGGCCCAAGTGCTTGGGCCCCTGAATGCATGTGGGAGATCCAGAGAGATTCCTGGCCCTTGACTTCAGCCTGGCCCAGACCCGGCCATTGCGGCCATTTGGGAAGTGAACCAGCAAATGGGAGATCTTTCTCTCTCTTTACTTTTGTCTTTCTCTCCTTCTATCTCTGTATCTCTGCCTTTCAAATAAAAATGCCATAATACAAACTAGGCACTTTGATAAAGCAGTCATGTATTCTTAGTCATTGTCATATACCAAATCTTATACACAAAATGCTGTTAAAATGTCTGTTGTGTCTGAGACTTGTAGTTTAATGAGTTGGCCAAAGTCACGCAGAATGACTTAGATCAGTTAAGTTTGAGTTTTTACTAACTACAGTGAAGTGCCTCATAAGGTATCTTTATGACCTTTCTTCAAGGAAGGATTCTGCACATTGGTCTGATTCTGACTGATTCTGCTGAACACATATGCATTATCCACTATTGCCTTTTTTTCCCTTTTGTGACATTGTGGACTCACCAAACACTTCATATTATTTTCACAAAGTTGGAGTTAGTGTCTAAATATCTGTCTTCCAGATTTCCTATCCAACATAACCATACAAAAACAATCCTTTCTTTTCTAACTCAGTGCTATGGAACTGCATCTTGTCTCCATTTTCCCCTCTCCCCATTTCATGTGATGAACCATAATCACCATGTGATGATATTTGCTTTTCAAAAAATTATATTAATTTTTCATATTCAAAATTTTTTATTAATAGATAACAAATTTCATGTATTTCATAGGTACTATTCTTTTTTTTTTAATTTATGTGACAGGTAGAGTTATAGACAGTGAGAGAGAGAGAGAGAGAGAGAGAGAGAAAGATCTTCCTTCCATTGGTGCACTCCCCAAATGGCCACTACGGCCAGAGCTACGCCGATCCAAAGCCAGGAGCCAGGTGCTTCCTCCTGGTCTCCCATGGGGTGCAGGGACCCAAGGACTTGGGCCATCCTCCACTGCCCTCCTGGGCCACAGCAGAGAGCTGGACTGGAAGAGGAACAATCGGGACAGAATCCAGGCAGAGTATTAACCAAGTGAGCCACGGCACCGGCCCCCATAGGTACTATTCTAAGAAGAAAACTATGTATCCCTCCCTCCCTGCTTCCCTCTCAATTTTCTCCTTCCTTCTATTTTTTTCTTTAATTTTTGCATCAATCCACTCTATAATCACAGCCTTAATGCACCATTAACTATAATATTCAGCAAAATAAAAAGTAGAAAGACTACAGTCCCATATAAATATAAACAAGGGCTAAAAGCTAACAGTTGAATCACAAGATGCCATTTCATTCCTATACTTTTTTTCTGTATTCTATATTAACTATCACACATCAGAGAAAATATGATGTTTGTTTTTTGGGACTGACTTATTTCACTAGCATAACAAATTCCAGTTGCATTCATTTTGTTGCCAAACATAGGATTTTATTTTTTATGGCTGAGTAGTATTTCATAGTATTCCATTGTGTATGTATACCACAATTTCAGTTGGTGGACATATGGGTTTATTCTATATCTTACTTACTGTAGATTTAGCTGCAATAAACATGAAGGTACAAATAAATTTTCATATACTGATTTCATTTCATTTGGGTAAATTCCTAGGTGTAGATGGCTGGGTTATAGGGTAGACCTACTTTCAGCTTTCTGGGGAATCTCCATACTTGTGGGGAGCAACTCGGACTAGACTAAGTTACTGGAATTAAGACTTATTCTATGCATCTGCTTTCCCACAATATGGCGCTGGGAGACGAGTAAACAACTTCTACACAGCTGCCTCCAGTTCGACCAATGACCTGCAGGAGCTGATCTTGCTCCTGATTGGAGGAGAGCAGCGTACTCGGCGTGTGGGTAGCAGAGTTGGGATTGGCGGAAGAGGACTATAAAGGAGGAGAGAGACAACATGCACCAGGAACATCTAAAGGGAACATCCAGATAACATCTGAGCAGCCCCCAAGAGAGCCAGCCAGCGGTGTGCCGCTTCCCCGTTGAAGTGGGGAAAGTGGCAGGGGGAACCGCCCTTCCACGGAGGTGGAAGGGTTGGTAGCCAACCCGGGAAGGACCAGCAGCAAACCCGGGAAGGGCCGAGCAGACAAAAGAACAGCGCAGGGTCCTGTGTCGTTCCTCCACGAAGAGGGGGAGCGACACATACTGTCTTCTATAATGATTGTACTAGTTTACATCCCAACAGTGTATTAGGGTACCTTTTTCCCCACGTCCTCATTAGCATGCATTTTTTTTTTTATTTTTGGATGATAGCCATAACAACTTATATGAGGTAAAACTTCATTGTGGTTTTTATGAATTTTACTGATAGCTAGTGACCCTGAGCATTTTTTCATGTGTCTTTTAGTCATTTGTATTTCATCTGAAAAATTCCTGTTCATGTCTTTTTCCCACTTCTTAATGGGATTATTTGTTTTGTTGTTTTTGAGGTTCTTGAGCTCTTTACAAATCCTGGATATTAATTTTTTATCAGTCACATAATTTGAAAATATTTTCTCCTATTCTGTTGGTTGCCTCTTCACTTTGTTCATTGTTTCTTTGCACTGCAGAAGCTTCTGGGCTTGATGTAATCCCATTTGTCTGTTTCTACTTTTATTGCCTGTGCTTCTCCTTTCCAAAAATGTTTGTCTATACCAATGTCTTTCAGAGTTTCCTTTATGTTTTCCTCTAAGGATTTGATGGTATCAGGTCATAGACTTAGAGCCTTGATCCATTGTGAATTGATTTCTGTATCATGGAGGATTTGGGAGATAAGTAGGTTTAGATGAGGCCAAGAATAGAACCCTTACGATACTATTTGTACCCTCTTATGAGGAGACACTAGAAAGCATACCCTCAAAAACACAGCTGTCACATTCTGTCTGTCTCTTCTTCACAAGGAAGATGGTGGCCACCACTAATTTAGAAACATGTCAGCAAGGTGCTTGCCATGTTTGTGCCGTGGCTTCTCAACTTTCAGCCTCTGGAGCTGTAAGAAAGTAAATTTCTTAGTTTAAAACACCAAGTCTGTCGTTTTCTGTTATGGCAGCCTAAGCTGACTGATACACCCAGGAAAATACACAAAGTTCTGTAAATGCTCCTCTGGGTCCTACTCTATGTCCTGGTAGTAATTTCTCATTTATAAAGAGCACTTGAAAAATACTTTGCAAGCTGAGTACTTTTAAATTTTTTTTTAAAATTTTACTGCCTTATTTGGTTACGTTAACAAGCTTGTGGAGTACATGTGAACCACAGATCGCAAATGTCTTGCTAGAAAAAGAACACTCCGGTTCCTGTCTCACTCTTGGTAAGTGGAAGAGGTAGATGGGGACCAAATTGAACTCCACTAATTTCAAGCTTCTTTTTCTTTCTTTGACTGTCAGACCAAGCCATCCTTACCACCTACTCACTAGCACAATGGTTACAAAGCCTCTGGAGCCAGATATTGGGCTTTACTCCTGCCTCTATTACTTTCTACCTTTTTGATTCTGGAAAATTGTTAGTTTTCCTGTTTCTGTTTCCTTCTTTAGAAAGTGAAATAATAATAGTGCACATATGTTGTGGGGATTAAATGAGATAATTCATATGAAACACGATAAGTAGTGCTTAGTAGACAGAAAACACTCAATCAACATTGGGGATAATTGATACTAGTGTTCTTTTAGTGCATTTCTAAGAGCTTTATAGGATGCATCAGTTGAGTCTTTAGTACTAAAAAGCAAGAAATCTCTAGATAAATTCCTCTTTGTCATCTATTATTTTATTCCCCATTAATAGCTACATATGGTATTTATCATCATCATTTTATTATAACTCCTAAGATTAATTCTCTGTAATTCCTCTTATGTCCAGGGTAAGATACTAGTAATCATTTATGGACTCCTCTGATCCTCCTCATTATATATTGTTCAGCAAAAAGCAACTAATATCTCTCTCTCAACCTTAGCCCTCTTTCTCCCTCTAGATACATTTTTTCTATTGCTTACCACTTAATCATCATAAAGTAATCTTTCTCTCATTAAAAAATAAATTTATTTCCTCTAGAGATCATTATTTACTAGTAGTAGCTTTCCGCTAATGGAACCAATCCTTTTCCTGGTTTGCTTTTACCTGGCTTTTTTGTTCTGTGGATTGTTCCTGCAAAAATTGAAATCATTTGCTGTTATTTCCATTCTTCAATTGGGTAATGCATTTTGTTTGTTATCTGCAGCACGCTAAATTTACAATGGTTCTAATTTTGAAACCACCCTGTTTACATCAGTTTGAAACCCATCATTTTTGTAATGTGCCATGTTAGGAGCTCTTGACAATAGAAGAAACATGGCAGAGTCCTATTTCTGGTTTTAATAGATATCAATTCCATGGGACTACATTTCAGTAATAACTTTTCACTTGGAATACAAAAAGTAACAGTGTGATTCAAAGTGGATTATTAATAGTTCTGACACAGCACCTCATTATATACCTCCTCGTATATATACCTCCTTGTATACCTCACGAAGTATGTACTGGGTTAAACAATTTCTGGAGTGAGCCCGCTTAAATTTGTTTCTGACCTTACCATGACCTATATCTGTAACCTTTACTTTCCCTGGACCTACTTCTTCTCATCTGACACTGATAAGCTGCTGGGAGGATTAAATGAGTTATGTATGTGTTACTAGTCAAAATACATTAAGAGAATCCTGAGAAACCATCTAAAATCTTTGAGGATTCGTGCAATAGAGGTTTATTTCTCATTAACATAAAGTCATCTGTGATATAAGGTAGGCCTCCAGGGCAACTGTATTCCATGCACCTGCTCAGCAATCCAAGCTGCTCGAATCCTAGGGCTTGGCCATCTGGACCATGGTCTCTTCTTTGCTGCAGCAGGGAAACAGAAAGTCAGGAGGATTGACTTGGTCTTTTCCCTGATACAGCCCAGGAGTGAGACACACTCCACTACCTGATCTTCTGGCTAACTGATAAAAGCTCCATATTGAGGAAAGATATGCTTTCTATGCCACTGCATTTAAAGCACTCGGAATATTGTTGGCCACAGAATAAAAACCCAATCCATGTTAGCTATTATCACTGTTGATAGTATATAGTTCTGGGGAGTCAAGAACCAGGTTAAAGCCAAAAGCAATTGTTATGTTGCTATGGAAAGGGGACTAGGTAATAAGTGTGCATGTTTAGAGCATGTGTCACAGGAAAATCCTGCAGGCCTATCTTGGAGGTATTTCTGCCCTGCAGCCTTGCTTTCACTTAAACTTACCTTTCTCAATTCTGCCAACTGCAAACCTTGAATCATAAGGCCAATCTTTTAACCTTTTCATAATTCAGTTATCTCATCTGCAAAATGGTATACCTTCTTTAGAGGGCAAATTTAAATGGCCAATTGACCTAAAATTTTAAATCATACATAGAAAGAACACATTACATTTTAGTTGTTACTCTGTTATGTATAACTTTGGACATGCTCTTAATAATATTAACCACTTTTTATTTTGAGGAGGACAGGGAGAGCAAGCGGTATTGCGGTGGGGAGAAAGAGGGAGAGATATCTCATCTACTGACTAACTTCCCAAATGCCTGCAACTGAGCAGATAACAAAACTGGGACCTGGGCATTCCATCCAAGTCTTCCACATGAACGGCAGGAATGCATTTCTTGAGCCATCACTGCTGCCTCCCCAGGTGTTCATAAGCAGGAGCTGGAATCAGGAGCTGAAGCTGGGAACTGAACCTAAAGGGCCAAATATCCATCCCTCTTGATCCTCTATGTTGTTCTTAAGGCCCTGTTTCTTCAAGTTATGCTTAATGTTCTCCTAAGAATGCTTTCATGGGGGCCGGTGCTGTGGCACAGTGGGTTAAAGCCCCAGCCTGCAGCGCCAGTATCCCATATGGGCACTTGTTCTAGTCCGCTGCTCTACTTCCAATCCAGCTCTCTGCTATGGCCTGGGAAAGCAGTAGAAGATGGCCCAAATCCTTTGGCCCCTGCACTCATGTGGGAGACCTGAAGGAAGCTCCTGGCTCCTGTATTCGGATCGGCTCAGCTCTGGCTGTTGTGGTCATTTGGGGAGTGAACCAGTGGAATGGAAGACCTTTCGCTCTCTCTCTCTCTCTGACTCTACCTCTCTCTGTAACTCTGTCTTTAAAATAAATAAAATATTTTTTTTTAAAAAAGAATGCTTTCATACACTCTTAGGAACCAGTGAATAATTATTTGTCTACATTTGAAAGGTGAGTCTTTTTCTAACATAATTGGTATTAAGCTCATGAGGTTCCTGTGGGGAGCAACTGGGAGCAACTCAGACTAGACTAAGTTACTGGAATTAAGACTTATTCTATGCATCTGCTCTCCCACAATATGGCGCTGAGAAGGGAGAAACAGCTTCTACACAGCTGCCTCCAGTTCAACCAATAAACAGCAGGACCTGCTCCTGATTGGAGGAGAGCAGCGTACTCGGCGTGTGGGTAGCAGAGTTGGGATTGGCGGAAGAGGACTATAAAGGAGGAGAGAGACGGCATGCACCAGGAACATCTAAGGGGAACATCTGAAGGAACACCTGTGCAGCCCCCGAGAGAGCCGGCCGGCGGTGTGCCGCTCCCCCGCGGAAGTGGGGAATGTGGCAGGGGGAACTGCCCTTCCACGGAGTTGGAAGGGACAGTAGCCAACCCGGGAAGAACCAGCAGCAAACCCGGGGAGGGCCGAGCAGACGAAAGAACAACGCAGGGTCCTGTGTCGTTCCTCCACGAAGACAGGGAGCGACAGTTCCCAACCTCATTCCTTTTTCTTCACACTTAGTCATTCCCCAGTTCCTAGGATCAAACCTGACTGAAGTACTTTTTACCTGTATTTCCCAGACTATGCAAGTCCACATCCAGTTACCCTCATTTTCATCTCATTCCTACTTGTTTTATTAATTTTGATTACTGGCAACCTCCCTTTTTCTAAATATATGCCTGTGTGTGTCCCACTGCTTATCCTTTAGAAGAAACCTATTCCCAACTTCAATGACTGAACCCTTTCTTCCTCCTAATGCTACCTTCTACCAGCCTAAAAGCCGAAACTCAATCCAGTGACTAGGGTGTGCTCCTCTCTGACAGCCATCATTATGCCAGAAAATAGTTGCTTGCATGTCTGCACATCTAAAGAAAACCCTTTGGACTCCTTAGAGATATACTTAGCCCAATAGTTGAGAGATTCTGAAAGTTCATGAACTAGCTAATGACCTAATTTATGGCAGCAATCACTTGTCTACCATAGTTTACTATGCAGATTCACCAAATTAACTGAGGCAATGATCCAGAACTAGGTCATGTCTTTGTGATAAGGCACTGATAATGAACCAAACCCTAAGAAGTAACATGCCTGATAACTATCAGAGTATCATTGGCAGAAAGATGCCCCAATAAATGGGTTGTTTTGGGCCAGAGCTGTGGCATAGTAGATTAAGCTTCCAACTGCCGCACTGGCATATCATATGGGTACTGGTTCAAGTCCCGGTTGCTCCACTTCCAATCTGGCTCCCAGTAATGGTCTGGAAAAGC
This sequence comes from Oryctolagus cuniculus, assembly GCF_964237555.1. Taxonomy (NCBI): domain Eukaryota; kingdom Metazoa; phylum Chordata; class Mammalia; order Lagomorpha; family Leporidae; genus Oryctolagus; species Oryctolagus cuniculus. Next base: position 189,142,489 of record NC_091432.1, on the reverse strand, counting down.
AGCATAAGACGGCTCAAGTGCTTGTGCCCCTGCATAGAAGCAGCTCCTGGCCCTGGAACAGCCCAGCCCTAACAGTTGTGGGCGTTTGGGGAGTGAATAAGTGGATGGAGGTACTCTTTCTCTTTCTGTCTCTCCTTCTCTCTGTCTGTAACTCTGCCTCTCAAATATATAAATAGATCTTTAAAAATAAATAAATAAATAAATAAGTGTTCAATTCTTCACTCCCTAATCCAGAAAGTAGTAAAAGACACTTAAGAGCGAACACACGTCACAACAATTTGAGTTGTACCTGCCTAATCCCAGTAGCCCTATGGCCAACAAAATGAAATTATTTTAAAAATTTTGTTAACAATTAGGATCTTTTATCCTTCTTCCTCTGCCTGGGTAATCCAGGGTGAGTCATCACCTCAGCCTAATGTGTACATATGTGATGGAAGGGACTAGGTGTATTGATTTTGCATTTCATGTAGCTCTAAAATTGATTGAATTTCTAGCTCAAATACTTCCTGTATCTTATTTTTCATGCATTTTAAGAAACAGCTTTTAATACCACAGTTTTGAAAATGTTTAAAGTAGGAAAGATCAGGCCTAGGTCCTTGAAAATTAAATATTTATATGCATAAAAACATAATAAGTAGAGAAAAAAATATAGGCTTGTTTGTCCTGTATCATTATCTCAATTTTATCATGCAGAGGTATTCATGAACTTCACATTTGACCTTTTCTCTTCTTTTTTATTTTAAATTTAATTTTCACCTTTTTATGTTCTTGTTTTTCTTCCTACACATCCTTTTACATTTTTCTTTCCTGTACTTAAAGCAGATGCTTCAATATTCAAGCATAACGCTATATGCCGTGATGAAGGTAGAGGAGAGAAGAAAACAACAGGGATCCTGACTTATCTCACAGTGTTATTAGAATATTTTGGAGCTCTTTCTAGGTTGCCTCTTAAAAAGATGGTTCAGGTCAAGTATTAGTAGATTTCTGCTTTTCTTTGTGAAATTACGATTCAGTCAGAGTCTTGGAAGAGGACTCTTTGCTTTTGTTTTTATTTCTGTCATTAGAAGTTTTTTCAAGAGCTACACAAAGTCCCTGAAAATCTAAATGGGACAGAGTTAAATTACACATTTTAAAGCCCAGTACTATAATTATGCTAATGTAATTAAGTTTCATGAATATACTATGTGAATCAAATTTTCAAGAACCATCTTAAATAGAATAGTTCTTAAAAATAAAACAGATTGTTTTTAAAGTTTCTTACAAGGATTATTGTTTCATAAGTTCCTAAGCAGAATATCATTATTCAATGGTAAAAATACTTTAAGCACATCATCATCAATATTTAGATAATTTGCCCATTTTCTTCTTGAAAGTGACATATTTTGATGTAAGGAGGAGAAAATTCTATCTGTTTGCAATGGAAGTAGTTAAAATTTCATTATTTGGAAAGAGTTTGGCATCATATCCTAAATATAACCAGCTTTTCTCAAACTGGGATGAAACATGGTACAGTACATTTTATGAAAAGCAGTATGCACAGATATATTTTCTTGTGATAATTTTTACCCCTGATAAATGAAGTAAGAAAAATAGTTGGTTTTGGCATGAGAGTGACCTGACACTCCTAAATGTTTATTATAGAAGGTTATGAGGAGCCGCCTGGCTCACGTTCCTGCTGCGTTGGTCCCCCTGCCTTCCCTGACCCAATCCTTGTGTCTGTTTGTTCATTGTGACTCCTCTTCTGATGGTTACGTATTTGACCCTGCAATGTCCAAAGCTTTAGAGACCTAGCTCAAAACTTAATTATGAAGGAAATAAATAGGAACAACAAAAACTTAGTTGTTGTTTGTGATCTTTTGTGTATTATAATATCATATAATGTTAACATTTTCTCTCGTTTCAGAAAATCAAGTAGAGAAAGCCCAAACCCTGCATTTCCCTCATTGAGAAATCACCCTTGATAAACTCTAGTATTCTGTCCAAGTCTTTTATTACTTTAAAAATTAATACATACATTCCTGTTTATACAACTTTGTATTTCCTTAAGGTTTGTTTGTTTGTTTATTTATTTATTTATTTATTTTTTGACAGGCAGAGTGGACAGTGAGAGAGAGAGACAGAGAGAAAGGTCTTCCTTTGCTGTCGGTTCACCCTCCAATGGCCGCCGCGGCCAGCGCACCGCACTGATCCGATGGCAGGAGCCAGGTACTTCTCCTGGTCTCCCATGGCGTGCAGGGCCCAAGCACTTGGGCCATCCTCCACTGCCCTCCTGGGCCACAGCAGAGAGCTGGACTGGAAGAGGGGCAACGGGAACAAAATCTGGCGTCCCTATCAGGACTAGAACCTGGTGTGCCGGTGCTGCAAGGTGGAGGATTAGCCTAGTGAGCTGTGGCGCCGGCCAGGTTTATTTATTTTAAACAGAATGACAGAAGACTAGACACACACGCCAGAAGGTCTTCCTTCCACTGGTTCAGTCCGCAAACTCCTGCTGCAGCTGGGGCTGGATCTATCTGGATCTCATACAAGGGTGGCAGAGGCTCAGGGTCTTGACCTGTTATTTGCTGCATTCCAAATGCATTGGCAAGAAGCTGGATCAGAAGCAGAAGGGGACTCGATCCCAGCACTCCACTATGGGTTGTGGGTATTTCAAGCTTCAGTTTAACCTCTTGCACCATCATGCCCACACCTTGTTTTTTTCTAACAAAATTATTTATTTATGTGAAAGAGTGACACAGAGAGAGGGAGGAACAAAGAGGAAGAGAGAAACATTCCAGCCATTGATTCACCCCCAAAATGTCCACAGCATCCAGGTCTGGCCCAGAACAAAGCCTGGAGCCAGAAACTCCATCCAGTTTTCCCACAAGGGTAGCAGGGGCCCTAGTACTTGGGGCATTATCTGCTGCCTTTCCAAGGCATATTAGCAGGATGTTGGATTAGAAGTGGTATAGACAGGACTCCAACTGGAACTCTGTTATGGGCTGCTGGTGTCGCAAGCAGCAGCAACGCACTGCTCCCATACAAGGTACATTTTTCTGAGCTAAAGTATTACCTTACACATTTTCTCGTGTTATTCAACATCATATTTAGCATCAGCACATTAGTCCATCATATGAATGTTGCTTGCCAGTGTCAGAGAGAGGGTATAAAGCTGGTGCTGATGAACTGCTTCTAAACTTCAAATTTGCATCTGACAAAGACTGAAAAAAGAAAGCAACTGAGAACCACCTGTCACTTTAAAACCTTTTTTCCTCTGTTCATCAAAGTATTCTTTCAAATAACTTCATTCAGAAATTTAAAAGTAAAAACGATTCTTTAGGCAGACCAAAAATTGTGTTAGAAATAGGTGTAGTCTGTGGTTTCTACTATTATTTAACAAAGTTATGGATTTCACTTTGAGAAGAAGAATTAAACTCATTATTGATAATATCTTCTCAAGCAAAAAATTCCATGATTGATTGATGGCAGTGGGTGGTGTTTGAATTAGTTACTCTACATTAGCTAAATTAAATAAATGAGTGTGCTGGCACTGAGCTTTTATTTCATTTCTGCCAGATAAACATTGGGTTGCATATTTTGGTGCCTCTCTGCACTGTTCAGTTTTGAAATATTATAAGTTGGATAAGTTACACAGTAGTGAAGGGTAGGCATCCATTCTCAACTGTCTAACCTCTGTGAGAGAAGACGATGCTCAAACGGTGAATCCCTTGTGATGTAGCATCTTCTTTATCCTTCCATCCCCAGAAGCCTCCTGCCAATAATTCCTGTGAAATTTTTCGTTTTAACTTAGTCTATTTGTGAGTGATCATCATAGAAGAGTTTCCTTTCCAAAGGGCTCCTATAACAGGAAGAGTTTAGAATATACCAGTGTCATTAAGTATAGGCAGCAAATGGGTTTCTGGGCAGCAGGTGACATCAGGGATTTTGCATTTCTTCCTCTGCATGAGATCTCTGGCCCTGATTCTTCTGAGCTTCTATCTCATACAGTAAATGATGCCACTTAGTCTAGGTTTGCTCTCTGAACCTAAGTGCCAGCTACTCCAAACTGAAATTTATCACCATTGCCATCATAACTCCTCTTGGATGCTTGGCTCTGTTTCAGTTGATGGCTTTGTCATCTTGTCAATCGCCTCAGCCAGAAAGCTGGTGATCATTTAGGTTCCTACTCCTTCCTCACTCTTTACAGTTGATTGGCTAAGTTTGGCTATTTATGTCCCCTACGTATTTCTCAAATCTATCCTGTCTCTGAATGCTCCATTTCTTACTTTTTTCATCACTTCATCACTTGATTATTCTCTTTTATTTTATTTTTAAAGTTTATTTATTTATTTAGAAGTCAGAAGTACAGAGAGAAAGAGATCTTCCATCCTCTGGTTATGCTCTTTTAATAAATTCTTAATTGGTTTCCGTATGTATTTTCAGATTTTCTACTTTAAATAAGTTGCTCCACAATGACTTTCTGGAAAGCAAACCTCATTACTCTGGATGAAACACTTCAGGCTGAACAACCATCCGCATCATAGTTCTCAAAGTGCAGTCTTCTAACCACCTGCTTCATTGCTTGGGGACTAACTGTGGGGTGTGAAAATGCAGACGGCTATAGCACAGGTTCCAGAATATAGTGGAGGCACAGCCCAGGGGATCTGACTCATATGCCAGCTCTCCAGGTCATTTTCTGCACCCAAAGATTATGAACCTCTAATCGACCTACTGAATACAACTGAAGTTCTTGCTCATCTGGTTCCTGCCTTGTTTTTTGCCCTACTAAGGATGAATTTGTTTCAGCTCCCTTGCTGCTTGGCTCCCAGGCTCAGTTCTGTTTGAGCAGCACTATTTTGGGAAACTCACCAGATCTCTTCGGTTCAACAATGACGGGCTTTTTGCAAGAGCACCGAGTACACTGTGTGCACAATCTGACTCTTTCACTGAACTTTGGATTTCTGAAGGACAAGATGTCTTTCTTATCATTTCTATATTTGCAGTCCCTCGTACTGTCATATGGCAAGTGGAGTGACTCAACAAATGTTTGTTTGTTTAAACTGACCCGACCCACAGGTCAGTCTGGCACTGAAAAGCTGCATCCCTGGGGAAATGTCCTTTTGCACAGATTGCTTGCACTTTCGATTTTGGATGCTCTTATTTTTGGCTAAGCTGATGCTGTTTCTGCTCCATCTTTTGAAATTCACAGATGGTCTTGAGCATTTACTCACAGAGAGTAGATTGCTTCCCGATGTGGATTGCTGTGGGCCAGGCAGCTGGGCTTCCCTGTTGGTTACCAGCCAGGCCCTGCTGACTGAAGCTTCCTTCGGGGATTACTCACTTCTCCCTCCTGGATGAGCCTTATTTGAGTCCAGGTGTGTGGGGGGTAGACGGGGAATTCTTGTTTATCAGGATGATCACCGCACATCATGCACAAAAAACATGCTGTTTTTCAATTCAAAACTCTCTAGCAGGAGAACTCTGTGAGATGCCTTCCACCCAGCTTTCTAGCTGTTCTTCATGCTGTCCCACATATACCATTGGACTGTAAACACCATAAAGTCTGAATATGTCTATTTTTTCTCCACATGATACCTCCTAACAACCAGTAGAGTGCCTAACATATGTGTGGAATGATGAATAAATGAATGACTTATCAATGTGGTAATGTAGAGTACAGTCTCAGATACTTCCTTCTGTACTTATTTACCTACAATAAACATTGTCTTTTCTAGATATATTACATCTTAGAATAATTTGATTCCTATCTTTTAAGACTAGTTTTATAATGCTTTTTAATCCAAGATGCTTTTCTTAACTTCGTTTCCCAAAATATGAATACAGATACTGATTTAACATGATTCAAAGCCCTAAAGAAGAACCATAGTACACAGATGTTGTGATATAAAAGACTGAAGACTGCTTTTGGCTCATACACACTTTTGTTGTGTGTAGTTGATTTTGAGACTCAGCAGTTAAATACTTTGGGCAAAGCCTGGACTTCGTAGTTTGCCACAGTCCTCAATACTCCTAATTGTTTTACACACAGCCCATTTTGCTTTTTGTACTCTCAGTATCTTTATGGTTAAGCCTGCAACCCAAGATGCAGAGAAAGACATATTGTTCTTGGAGTTAGACCACTCATGCTCCCACTCTAGCTCTCACATTTACCAGTTTTAAGGTATCAAGTAAATCACTCATACAGTTTTTACACAAAGATCCTTCAAAGAGTTTGTGTAAAAATAAAATTAAAAGATAAGTTTGTTTTGAGGCAGAATTTTTTAAAATGTGCATGCTTTTATCATATTTTCATGAACCTTTTAAAGAGCACTCAAATGTGTGGATTTCAACATTCTTTTGTACCAAAATAAGCTCATCTTTTAATTCCATTTTTCATGAACTTCTTGAATTACCCTATAATATCCGTATTGATGTGGCAGGGTTATAAGAAATTAACACATTTATCTTATTGCCACACAAAGCATCTGACATCCCTCAAATAATTCCTAGGCTCCTCATATTCTTTTAGTTTTGTAAAAATTGAAAATGATTTCATGAAATGTTCTTTTTACTTTTTAATAAATCCTCCTAGATCCCCAGGTCAGAATTCATCAATCTTGTATCTTATGTCCCCTCTATACACACTGTCTGTTTTTAATCTTACAAATTGCCACATTCTACCTTTTACTACATATGTGTAAGGATGTATCTGTTTCTCCCCTTGTGCTTTCAACAACATGAGGGCAATGCCTGTAGCTTATGTGTCTGCCATATGGTACTTGATATGTCTTGCACAGAATACTACATGTATGTGGCCCCATATATTTAGATTTGAAAACAGGTTGATTAAATGCATGGAGCTCGGGAGTCTGGGATTCCTACTGACTCCCTAACTTATTGGCTGTATGATGTTGGTCACCTTACCTCTATGCTCTAAGTTTAGATTTTCTACCCAGAAAATTGTGAAATGGGGATAGTAATAAAATCTCTCTCTAAAGATGTGTCATCATTAAATAAAAACCTAACACTAGGAAAGGTTCAATGTTTTATATTCATTTTTACGTCCATTTTTATTTTCATGTTTTCCTTTTGTGTGGTTATTGGCTATCAAATAAGTCATAATTGAGAAACTTGGCATTACTAATCCTCTCTAACCATTCAATATCAGTAGAACTCTTAAGTGACTCTGGAGAAAATAGCTATAGAAGGCAACACTTTAACTTGAAAACTATAAAAAAAAATTTCATGGAGGGTTTAAGATGCAGGAGGTAACTTAACCATCAGGGTATTTTGGCTGCAGTTCATGACAAATAAACCTGCTCCTGATAAGTTATGTTGAAGCTGTTCATGTTGCATGGGAGAGGGTTCTATTTGCAAAGCACATACTTCTTTATTACTGGATGATTCATTGAAAATCACAATTTGCGATGATCTGCCTAGTGGAAGGGTTGGTTGTTGGTCATAAAAACATCATAGAAGAAAATTCAACGATGAATATTATTTATGCCAAGGCATACATTTGTATTAGCTACATACATCCCAATGTGTGTGTATTAAAATTATGACAGCACTGACAATTCAAATGAGACCCAAGGAAAGGTGAATGTCAGCATTTCTGATAAGCTGTACAAGATAGTAGTTTTTGATAAAAATTTGAGTTCAGCATTCCATATACCAAAGGATACCTTTCTTAATAGCAAGGTCACATTTCTTGGAGATTACTATTAGCAAAGGGAATAAAAGAGAGAGTGAGAGAGAGAGAGAGAGAAGAGACTTCTAAACAGATGTGTTAAATTTACTGAATAATCTTTCTGTGGTTTCATATGCACAGGAAGCAAATTAACTCATTCAGATCCCATGGGTACCATCAAGTGCCCTCCAAAAAAAGATATGATACTAGTTATTAATATTCTTTACTTTGTAATTTGATGGTTTCTGTGAAATATCATCTGTAAATAATTTTTTCTCTTTAAAATGTTAGCAGAAGACATTTTAGTTTGATATGCAACATTTTCTCCTGTTAATTTTGCTTTTTAGTTGTGTTTTCAAGTTCTCCACATAGATGACTAAAGCAGTAGCCATAATAATGCATGGCAATATGCTCAAGTGAATGGAAGAGGCATTTTGTAAGGGACAAATATGTCCTGATTTACTCCACACTACATATCTGTTTATTAACCTGTTACTTTGTTTCTTGTAGCAATTAATTTTTATTATTTCATGGCATGTGTTTAAGAGTATAGATATGAAACAACAAAACAAAAATATGCATGATCAAATTGTTATTTATAATATTTAGTATTTTTATTACTGATGTGCTAGTTTAAACTTTGCTACCATTATCTCATTTAATCCTTAAAGCAGGTCTGTAAATCAGACTTTATATTTTTGTTTCAAAGAGCACCTTTGCAAGAGAGAAAAGAATATGAAAATCAAAGCAAGATTACCTCTCTATTTCCACTATGATTTCTCAGAGGTAATTAAATGAACACTTTAGTGTATATACTTTCAGACTTTTTGTGTGAAAGCATAAATGTCATTTTGCAAAAGAATATTAAATGGTCCATGGTATGACTTTTTGTTTAGTGGTAAGTCATGGATGTTTTTCATGATGAAAAACATACATATATTATATAATTTTGGCTTTATTCCAATCTTATGGATGGACTACTGATGTTTTGAAAGCACAGTAATTTTTATTTTTGGAAATAGGCTAATTGAGATTTCATCTTATAGCACTTTTATTTTAGAATCCATATTTGTAATTACTTGCAGGGATATTAGGCACACAAGGCAACCCAAAGATGGCACCCAAAGGAAGTAAGGTGGGTGGAACCCAAAGTTGTTTACCGCCAAAGCTACTTGGCCGTGCAGCATCAGGAGAGGTGATGACAACTGATGACAAGTGTACAGGCATATGGCTGGTCCTGTAAAAAATCGCCCTGTAAAATGACCTTTTAAGTAATTGACTGGTTCTTATGCCCTGCCCCAATAATCCTGCGGTTTTGTACCTTAAAAGGCTTCGCTTACGCACACAATAAATGACTTCCTGCCTGACTTGGCTCCCCGAGGCATCTGACTGTCTCCGGGATCAGGGGAGGCTGGGGAACGGGCAAGCGGCGCACTTACCTTTCCTTGGACCCAGTCCATCCTCGTTCAGGTGGATTAAGACCCTACAATTACTATGTCTCTCTCTCTCTCTAAACATATTGTAATTAATTACTCTACTCTACATTATTGTAATTAATTACGATATGTAGTCTGAGACAATTATTTTTCAAAGATATTTGTTATGGGTGAATGGTGTGGCATTGTGGGTTAAACTGCTCTTGGTATACCCAGATCCCCCATTGCATACTGGTTCCAAACCTGGGTACTCCACTTCTATTCAGATTCCTTATAATGCACTTGGGGAGGCAGAGCATGGTGGCCCAACTACTTTGTTGCCCACCACTGGTATGGGAGACCTGGATTCAGTTCAAGGCTCATGGCTTTGACCTGACCCAACCTCAGTATTGTGGGCATTTAGGGAAGTGAACCAACAGATATAAGCTCACTCACTCTCTCTCCTTTCTCTGCCATTCTGTCTTTCAAGTAAATAAATAAGTGAATAAATAAATACATAGTCTTTTAAAATATTTGTTAATTTTTTATGTTTCCTGCTCTCTTAAATTCAATGTAGTTATTGATGGCTTAAAATATATAACTTCAGTTTAAATTATTTACAGTGTTCTAGTGAGCTTATTAAAGAATGATACGGGTCTCTTTAGGACAAAATGAAACTATTTTACTCATCATAAAAACTGCCTTTCTTTTAGAAAAACAGTATTTTCCTAATACACTATTTTGCGATCAAGAGTGATGGTGTTTGAGGAAATGAGAATATTCTGTTTGTTAAAATGATTCCAGTCTTTTCTTTATGCTTTCTCTGACTTGAACAGAGAGATTGACATAGAAGCCTTTAGAGGATTTTCTTAAGAGCTAATGGAATATTCATTCATCAAACAGTGTTTAATGAATACTTTACTATGTTCTAGACATTGAGCTAGTCTCAGGTAATACACGGAGACAGTGAGGATGGCCTTGGAGCCCACATTCTATTCAATAATTACATTCCAATGGGAGTAATTGAAGACTGGCTAAAAGTTGTTTTCTGCTCATTTTTAAAAAAGATTGATATAAATTAGAAGCAAGTTGTGTAAAACAAACTTTGTATTGTTAATTACAGTAACTACCCCTTCAATATTTTTTAATCAGCTACTAGAAATATTTAAGGATATCTTTCTGTCATTGATAAAATACAATTTTAAATGCACTGACCATTTCATCTTCATTTGTGCCAGTGAAGTAACGAAGATTATCCACTAACCTCCTTCTTAATTTGGTATCACCATGCTTCTGGGAGAAACCAGTCAATTCTGGCTTGATTCTGATTAGAAAGGCCTGTTGAACTTCGTTATTATACTTGTTTCTTCTGAAGTTCTATTTTGGAAACAATGTGATTGAGAGGCACATTTTAAGAGAAATTCATCAGTGTGAGCTCAGTGTTTTGAGATGTTGATTTTTGGGGGGAGGTAGGGAGATGGGGTGGGACCATATTAGACTTGGCATTTTATTGAGCCAAATCCTCCATTTAAGTATGGAGGTGAGATAATTGCCAGGGGAGTAGTTTGGTTAATAATTAGAAATCCCAATTGGGCAAGAAAATAAATAGGATAGAACAAAAGGCATTTTAAGCCAAACTGATTGGAAAAAGGTAGACATTTGAAAATTATTTATCCATTGGAATCAAATTGAGTTGAATAATGTCAAAGGCAGTGCTAATGCGGAAATTCTTCGATCAATCTCCTTTTAAGTGAAGACTGAGTTTGATTTATAAAGTAGCTATAAAGACAAAGTCTGGATAGGAGTAAAACTAATGTTTTATTTACAATAGTCTTACTTTATAATAAAAGTGACCCATATTTTCCTGGTAAAAAATAGAAGCCATAATTTACATTAAACCTCTTTGAGCAAAATCAAGAGAGAAGAAAAGGTAAATGTACACAAAACTGCTGATGATACTGATTTTCTATCAATTTGAAGAGTCAGCGAGTATACAGACGTTATTGGAGAAATGCACAGTTATCTAGCTATCCTATAATTACTCAGTAATACCATGAGGATTGTTATTAATATTATCACTATCACATAAAATTTGTTTTATAGAAACTTTGTGATCCAAATCAGTTAATTCTTTGTAGAGATGACCAAATTACTCTTCAGGGTTCATGTTTTCATTTCAGTAGTTAATACTCTTAAACTCTGCAATTATACTACATGACAATACATTTGTTAAGCTACATTAAGCCTAAATTCTCTATCTAGTTCAGTGGTTACTAAATATATAGCTCTAGGAAATAGCAAAAATCTTTGTTTTAATGGAGATATATTCATTTGTCTTTATAATATGTTTAAGGAATGTATTATACAATGTTTTCTTAGATAAAAAAATTAAAAGTTTTAAATAAATGAAAATTTTTATGTTTTTCCTATTTTTAGGACCCAATTAATTGTAGAAATTCTTACCCCACCTCTCCAATTAGGGAAAACACTGTGTGGCTTTAAATTTTTTGTTATTATATTTGAATATTTTCTTTAAAAGTTCAAAGTCATAGTATAAGCATTATATAACTGCTTCTGGTGCATACATAGGTGGATTCATTTTCAAAAGATGTTAAAAGGAAAGGCAGAAAAAAGAGATATTTTCAATGTTTTCCTGAATTTTTGTGTGGAAAATTTGAAGATGGGGGTTTGGGATGGGGAGTACTGCTTTGTAAATACCCACTTAGAGTTATGGCAATGTTTCCACCCTGAAAACAAACCTCTCTCTGCCTTTTCTCCTCAATTCCTCTGAGGGCTTCCCATTTCCATAAGGCTATTGTACATGCTTGCAGTGCAGCTTAGGAGGCCCCGGGGATGGGTCCCATCTGAATTGGCCACACTCACTTCTTTGTGCATCATTAAAGTGGCACTTCAGTCCTTGAATGTACCTTGCTTTCTTTCATTTCCAGCTGTTCAGATCTTCTGGTCCAGGCATTCTCCTCTACCTCTGTGGCAAGCTAATCCCTATCTATTCTTGAAGTGAACATTACTCACTTTGTCAGTGCTTCTGCGTGGCCTTTTCTAAAATCACATACCTCCTCTTCCCTGCCACTTCCTACACAAAAATCAAATAGCAATTGTAAAAGATTTAGTATGCAAAATATATAAGGGATTAACAAAATTCAGTAGCAGGAGAAAAACCCTAATAATAACATGTACAAAGGACCTAGATAGACATTTTCCCAAAGAGACAAAAGTGGTCACCTGTAGGAAATGGTACCCAGCATTTTTAATTATCAGGGAAAGGTAATTAAAAGTGCAATGAACATAAATACTAGGATGACTATTAGTAAAAAATAAAAGAGAGAGAGAGAGAGAGAGAGAGAGAGAGAGATATGAGGGAAATGTCGGCAGAGTGTGGAGAAAAGCCACTTTACCAAACTCTTTTACAAGTTCCAATAGTCTCTTAGTGGAATCTTTTGAATCTCCTATTTATGGAAACATGTCATCTGCAAATAGGAATAACTTGAATTCCTCCTTTCCAATTTATATCCTTTGATTTATTTTTCTTGCCTAATGGTTCTGGCTAAAATTTCCAGGACTATATTGAATAGTAATGGTGACAGTGGCCATCTTTGTCTGGTTTGGTATCTTAAAGGGAGTGCTTCCAACTTTTCCCCATTCAATAAGATGCTGGCTGTGGGTTTGTCATAAATTGTGTTCATTGTGTTGAGAAATGTTCCTTCTATACCTAATTTGCTGAAGGTTGAGATTTTTTAAAGCTTTATTTTCTCTATTTGGAAGGCAGAGTTACAGAGAAAGAAAGAAAGAAAAGTTTTCCATCCATTGGTTCACTCCTCAGTTGGCTGCAATGGCCAGGACTAGTCTAAGCCAAAACCAGAAGCCAGAAGCTTCTTCAAAGTCTCCCACATGGGTGCAGGGACCTAAGCACCTGGGGCATCCTCTGCTGCTTTCCAAGGTGCAATAGCAGGGAGCTGGATCAGAAGTAGAGCAGTTGGTTCTCAAATTAGTATCCATATGGATGCAGTGCTGCAGGCAGCAGCTTAACCTGCTATGCCACAATGCCAGCCCCAGTATGGATGAAATTAAGGGGCAGTGTATTCAGTTAAATAAGGTAGACTTGGAAAGAAATATATGATGTCACTTAAATGTGCAATCTTAAAAAAATGATTTGTAACAATACTTACAGGAGCAGTGATAATAATTCAAAGGGCTAATACGCAGTTTGATAGGATGAATATGTTTAGAGAGTTAATGTACAGCATATACCCTGTAATATTATATTGTTAATTGAAAAGTTTCTGAGGCCATAGAATTTAGGTTTCTTACATACACACACACACACACACACACACACACAAATACACACACATTGACTACTATGGAAAGTAATGGATGTATATGTATGCATATAAAAATATCAAATAAACCTTTAATAGATAAAAAGTAGTTTTTAGAAAATTAGTTAGGCACTCTTATTTGGAGCTCTCATATTCCTCACTTATGCTATATTTCTCTAATAGTGGTGCTTTAAGAAATTTATAGTAATTGTTCAACTAGTGACTACCTTCCTCAGTTTAGAAAATAATTATAATTATAGAGAAGCTCAATATCCATCCAGTCCCCAGTGTATGCTGAGCAGCTTACATAGTGCATATAATAAGTGTTCAAAAATATTTCATAAATGATGATAAGTAGGTAGGTCTTGTCCATAAATATATAATAATTAGAAAGAATAAAACTTAGGCTAGAGGTTACTTTGAAAAGTAAAGCAGACAATGTTCATATAGGATCTGGCTTTCAAAAAGATTTTTATAACTTTTTCTTTCCTTCATGAAAAAAATTACTGTATCTCCATTCATGTCCAGAAATCATCAGATTAATTTGGTTGATAAAGATTTCCAACAAGTGTTGTATACTTTTATGAAAAAGGAATGGAATGCTTAATTTTTACTTGAAGCATATTTAGAATATTGGATTATGGTAGTCAGAACTATATGACAGGGCATTCACAGCAAGAAGAGAATGTTTCAAACTGACTGTGCACACTACCTCATACTGGAATTTCTAGCCACTGAAATAGCATAAGCAAAGACAAGGCCTGCAAAATTAGGAGTGAAAAACTAAAATTATCAATTTGCAGATGATATTCTATGTAGAAACTTCCATGGAATTAAAAAGCAGAAATGAAAAAAAATATCTAGAAATAAGTGAGCTCAACAACGACAAAGGATGCAAAATCAAACAGCAATAGGAGTCCCGTTGTATTGAAAGGAGAGTACGGGGAGCTTTGTAACGAGGTACTTCTCACTGTCCTCTCTGATTCTCCCTGTTTCTCTTGCATTCTTGTGAGTGACTTAGTTTTATTTTAGATTCCAACTTTATTTATTCTTAGCATTTTGGGGTATAGCATATATATATATATATATATATCTTTGTATAGTTGTTGTGGTGGTGGCTATGGGCATTTGTATATATGACTTCTACGTTCTATCAATATAAACATTTTACCTAATTTCAGTGAAGTGTGGTAAACTAATTTCCATTTACTATCATTCACCATCCTCATTAAAATTTTTTTGAAAGGCAGAACAACAGAGAAATAGAGAGGTATCTTTGTCCAGTTACTGGTTCCATCCCTAAATGCCTGCAACAGCCAGTCCTGGGCTAGGCTGAAGCCAGGAGCCAGTGACTCCATCTGGGCTTCCTGTAGGTAGTCCTTGACAGGGACTCAAGTAGTTGAGCCATCACCTGCTGCCTCCCAGGTGTGCCCTTTTCAGGAAGCTAGGTCAGAAAAGGAGGTGGGTCTAGATTCTAAGCATTCTAATAAAGGGATGTGGATGTCCCAAGTAGTAGCTTAACCCACATTACAATTTTTGTTGCAAGCAACAGGTGTTATTAATAAAACTCATATGAAAATGGGAATCTGTGATGTATAGTCACATTTCTGCTTTTCCTATTGTTTCTTATATTTTCATGATGCAATACGGCTCTTCATATCATTTTCTTTCTGCTTGAAGAAGTTCTTTCAGCCAATATTGAATGATAGATAGACCTACCATCAATCAAAAATCTGTTAGACTTTCTGTGTTTGAGAATGTCTTTTCCTAATTTTCAAAGGAGGATTTTGCCAGAGAAGAATTCACCTTTGATGTTTTTAAAAAAAAAAAAATGTTGTAGCGCTTCCTTCTGGTTTCCAATGTGAAATTTGTCATTATTTGTCTGGTGCACTGGTTCTCATTAGAGGCTTTCAGTATTGTGACTGTCCTTAGTTTTCAGAAGTTTAATAATGGTGTTCTTGGTGTACCTTTCTTTGGGTTTATATTGTTTGGGGTTTTATCAGCTTCTTGCATTTGTAGGTGTATCCCTTTCATCAAATTTGGAAGTTTCTAGCTATTAAGTTTTTGAATAGTCTTTAAGAAACTCTCTTTCTGGCAGGCGCCATGGCTCAATAGGCTAATCGTCTGCCTGCAGTGCCAGCACCCCGGGTTCTAGTCCTGATAGGGACGCCAGATTTTGTTCCTGTTGTCCCTCTTCCAGTCCAGCTCTCTGCTGTGGCCCAGGAGGGCAGTGGAGGATGGCCCAAGTGCTTGGGCCCTGCACCCGCATGGGAGACCAGGAGAAGCACCTGGCTCCTGGCTTCGGATCAGCGTGGTGCGCTGGCTGCAGCAGCCATTAGAGGGTGAACCAACAGTAAAGGAAGACCTTTCTCTCTGTCTCTCTCTCTCACTGTCCACTCTGTCTGTCCAAAAAAAAAAAAAAAAAGAGAGAGAGAGAGAGAGAGAGAGAGACTCTCTTCTCTCCATCTGACATTGTAATATGATTTTGAATCTTTTGTTTCTGTCACTCTAGTATGTGAAGCTCTGATTATTTTTCAGTATATTTTCTTCCTATCATTTAGAGTATGCGAATTCTGTTTATCTGTCATCAAGTTCACCAATTTATCTTCTTTGACTGCTATTATTGAAGCAACCCAGGAATTTCTTATTTCTATTACTATGTATTTCAGTTTTATTTTATCTACTTGGTTCTCATCTATAGCTTCTTTTTTATAACTGTTTTCTCTTTTTCATTTGTAGCAGAGTTGGTAATTGATTGTTGAAGCATTTCTATGGCAGCAGCTTTAAAATTCTTGTCAGATAATTAGAACAACTGTATCATCTCAGTGTTGGCATCCGTTGATTCTTTTTTCCTATAAGTTATGATTTTCTTAGTTCTTTGTATGACAGGTGATTTTCTATTGTACCTTAGATTTCTTTTTAATTTATGAAGTCAGAGATTCAGAGAAGAATTTAAATCTTTTAGTTCAGCAGGTACTCCTTATCCTACTTAGTTTGGGTAAGCAGGTTTTGTCTACTTTTATGGATTGTGGTTCTAATGAAAGTTTAATTTTTCTAGGGTTTGCATTATGACTTTTTCTAGTTTTTTCTCTGGTGTTACTGGAGCACCCACCCATCTCTGCTAACAGAAGCCACGGGGGTGGAAGAGCCAGGAAGGACCAAAGATGTCTCCCTGTGATAAATGAGTTTTAGGCCTGGCTTCCCTGTTGTGACTGGGCTCCTTTTTATGGTTCAACTTCTAGCCTCAGTGTTTCTATGAGGGGATGAGATGTCTTAGACTTTGATCACTTGTTGTTGTAAGGATCCAAATTCATCCTCCTTACCGGGGATGTAAGGCAATCCTGAAGTCAGAGGAATGCCCATCCTTTCCAATGGAGGAGTAAGCCTGTCTGGCTGTGTTTTCTTACTGGGTTGGACCCAGGGAACACTGGACCTGGCTCAACCTTCCTCTCTTGGGTTGGAGGACTCAAGACACTCAGTTTCTTATTGTTCCTTTAGTATTGGAAATAAAACCAGTTTGCTGTCTTTTCTTCTTCTTTCATAGTTTTTTTTTTTTTTTTTTTTTTTTTTTTTGATTGTCAGTTGTATTATTCTCGGGGTTTATAACTATTCTTAGAGGAGAGGAAAAAAGATAATCGTGTCTAGACCATCTTTCTGGGCTGGGAAACTTGTCCTGTCTGTATTTGCTGGATATGGCAACTCTAACTAGGTCACAAGTAGTTGGCTTCAGGAATAGTCAACTATAGTACTTGGTCTTCTTGTTTTCTGTGTGTGTGTGTGTGTGTGTGTGTATGAATGAAACCACATAAAGTGGATGTGAAGTGAACCAATAGTAGAGGCCAGACGTCAGCAAATTATGCTCCTCACCAGGAAACAAATTTTACTTTCACCTGTTTTGGTGTGGTCCTCAATCTAGGGTGTGCTTTATGCTTTTTAAATGGCTTAAAAGGAAACATAGAAACTATATGTAGCCAGCAAGGCCTAAACCATTACCTGCACTAGAAAGTTTGCTGATTACAGATCTAGACATGGAAAAACAAAATAAAAAACCCTAAACTTGGATTCAGAGGAGGAGAGTTTGATCTTTATCTTGAAAATTTTAAGCTTTGTGACACTTGGAAAAACACAGAGTCTCCCTGTGCTACATTTTTCTCTTTTTGAAGTAAAGCTTTAGATAGAATAATTGCTGAAATTCCTCCAGTATGAAATTCTAGATCTGCTTGTCATGAAGCTGTTAGAATTGAGTAGATTTTAGAATGAAGCTTATTCTTTCCCACCATCAACTTTGCATTTAAAAAAACCTCAAATCTACACAAAATTTGAGTGGTACAGGGAATATTTCTGTGTCTTTCACATGCTCAGCAATTGTTAATATTTTGCCACATTTGTTTTATCCTATTCCCTGTGTGCATATGAGCATGTGGATATATATCTACCTATATCGACATGTGATTTTTGCTGAAACATTTGCAGGTACATTATGGTCATCATAATTCTTTGCTCCTTGTACTTTAGTATGTGCCATTGTGGAAAACTTGAGAAGCCTAAGCATCTCTTGAAGGCTTGGTTGTAAGGAAAGAGAAGAAAGAAATGTAAGCACAAGGACCTAAAGAAATAGAAGAAATTCAGAAGGGAATGAATACAAAACAAAATCCAAGGAAACTTTTTGGAATTTAAAGTGGAATCTACATATTGAAATTGGCAAATATCAACCACAGAAGAAAACTGACATACAAGTAACAACTGCTAAAGAAAAATAAAAAAGCTTTAAGACCTCTAGCAAAACTACCAGATTTCTCACTGGCAAGTTACAGAGCAAAACAATAGTGGAGAAACATTTGTTTTTTTTTTTTTTTTCATCGAGGAAAAAATTTAAATCAAGAATGTCATATCCAGTCAAGCTATCTTTCACACATCAAGACCGTGAAGGAAAATCAGACAAGCGGTTCCAAAGATGTACAAATATAGATCTGTGTATTAGTCATTTTCTTTTTCATTTTACAGTTTTTGTGGCAAAAATTTTAAGAGTCATGGATAGTAAGAGAAAATATTATTATTCATTGAGTATTTCTTATGAGCTGGATGTACATAACAATTTTGAATTAGGTCAAATTACTTTTGTTTTACAATGAAGAAACTGCTGCTTAGAAAAAACTGTGTGGCCGATATTACTGTAGAAAGCAGTATTCAAACTCAAACGCTATTTTATTTGACTTTAAAACTTTCAACTTTCTTTGCTATCAAGCTTGTGATAGATACTCCATATTCATTGTCTGCTACAAAGATACAAGCATAGTTTTGTGTTGTTGCTTTTAATTAACAGTGAGAAATGATCCTCTTACTACTCTATTTAATACTTTTTTCTAACTTTGTAGAGCTATTCATAATCCTGTTCAGCTGACAAGTAGTTCTACTATTTTTGCAGTAGCTTGAGCTCAGAGCACTATAAAGAGCATACTGATTTAATTAAAGTTTCAAAGACAATCAATTTGAAAATACGATGCTTTTTACATGTTCAAATTTGCTCCCTCCGAACCGATCATGTCTGATAATAAAGACAAGTACTGAAAATCGTAAAACTTAGCTTTCATTCATTGCATGTTTTTGAATACATGTAAAATAAGCAACTCTTCTAATATAAGTACTACCCCAAAGAGGAAATTAGTAGAGCATATTAGATTACAAATTTTAATAAACTGGTATTAGCATTATCGCTTCTGAACAGAGGACAGCGAGATCATTTGGTGTTATTTCTGAGATGCTGTAGTGTCTTATCAGCTTCTATGACAAACCACTCTCTGTATCTGCTGCCCATGCTAATTAGTTTATAGCCCACCAACCATGTGTCTACACAAAAGACAACAGAGCTATTCAAAATGCTTTTCTTGCTCATAAAAGTCAGATACAAGTAATTCTCATTCAATGTAGTTACTAATGCAGGGAAACATAATGATGTCTGGCTACCAGAAGACAAGGGAAATATATTACCTAATTAAATCTCACACATTATTGGAAACTCTGTGTTTATCTTTGTGTCTATCTTCAGAGTTTCCAGAATGCAGCCTTACCTTACTAGTCAAATCAATGGGGGAAGAAATCCCTGAGAAGCAGAATTACAATACTTGAAAATGTTCCAGCCAGCTGCAGTCTTTGCACCCATGACATAGCCAAGGGTAATCGAAGTATAGTTGTAGTTAAACAATCCTTTCCATTGCTTTGGATGAAGAACAGATCCACTTCAATTTATAAATGACTCTTGGTAGCTCCTGAAATAAAGGAAAGGATTTTTGATGATGTGGTACTACATTTAATCCTTTCATTGGAATTATACTACACATTGTATCACTTACTCCTTTGATTTTGCTAAAACATCAAATTCACTTTGTTTTTTTAAGTTTTTTATTAACTTTCTTAAGATGGAGCAATTTGAGGGAATTATAATGCCAATTTTATAGTTTTGTTTTTTAAGAGCATAAGGAAATAATGCAGGGCAAGTGTACAGACAGGGTCTGGAAGGTTGTAGACACTAACTGAGCCTTTTGTGTTTCCCTCTGAGAAATGGGATGCCATTACCTAGAGCTGTTTTTAAAATAAAAAACAATACAATGAGCTAGTAATATTCCAAAGTAATCCAAATTTCATGTATAGTGTCTATTAGAGTACTGTCACATTTTTAGTTAAAATAGAAAAAATATAGAAATGATTTAGGGAAGAAAATCCTGATGGACTAGACACTAACTTTCAACCATTTCTTTAGTAAAATTTCTAAATTTGTTTATTAAAAAGTAAAAAACTGATGAAATTGTTAATATATACTGAATCGATCTTCTGTATATAAAGATAATTGAAAATGAATCTTGATGTGAATGGAATGGGAGAGGGAGCGGGAGATGGGAGGGGTGCAAGTGGGAGTGAAATTATGGGGGGGGGAGCCATTGTAATCCATAAACTGTACTTTGTAAATTTATATTTACTAAATAAAAAAATTAAAAATTAAAAAAATAATATTGTTAAAATTACTTACTCATCATAGTTTGCTTCCTCTGAAATAACTGGCAAAAAGTAGTGAATAGCCAGCAAAAGCAGTCATGCCAAAACCATTTCGATAAAAAGGATACATAATCTCATAGGATGGAAATTTCTAGACTACTTTAGGGGGTTGGATGAACTATTTCACCTCATTATGGTATAGCTCTACTTGGTACAATAGCAAGGTAATTGATAGCATCCTTTCTAATCACAGAATTTGCACCTTGCCATGGTACCATTCTATAAGCAATAAATAACACAGCTATGGAGTAACTTGTTACAGTGTTCCTAGACAGATTCTTAGAATGTTTAACATCTGTTGTTGTTGCTGTTGTTGTTTTTTACTAAGTATAGAGTTAATTACTCTTACTTTTCCTTCTAGAATTGGCTGCTACCATTTCAATTTAGTTCCCTAGTGATATAAGGTAAATCTGCAGTGGGTCACCCCATTACCAAAACAGAATTAACCAGAGTTGACTCAATTCTCAGACTCCAAACAGAGTCCAACATGGGCAAATTATCATTTTCTATCACTGTGACTGTAGCTTCATAATGTGAAATTAAAAACTGAACAAGTCATGGAATATAAACTCAATACCTTTTTTGCCATGGGTTTACTTGATTATTTTAAACAAGAATGCTGAAGTATCAAAATCTTATGGGTATGATTCTTCCCTTCAAACTGGGAGGAATTTTGTGTTGGGAAAGGAGATAAAAAAGGATGTAATAGGAGCTATCTTAATTCTGTGTAGTCAACAAGATATTAAAATTCACTCCCCAGAAAGTAAGAGTAAATACTTATAAATTGTATGTTTTACGTATACATTACCAAGCAAGTGATAAGATTGAGTATCTCACTGTAAGTCAAGTAGAAATTTTGGTAGCTAGCCTATCACTATGGCCATAGACAAATTGTATAAATCTACAGTTCATAAAAATGAACTAGAAAACCTTTCAAAGCTTCTATGTATTATATCATTTCTTCCCCAAATGTGGAGGAAGTGTCAGATAAAGGTGGGAATATACCAAAATGAGAGGAGGATGGTTGGGCATGGAAATGGAAAAGGAGTTTCATAAGCAGACTTAATTAAAAAATGCATTGAGGCTGGTGCTTTGGCGCAGTGGGTTAACGCGCTGGCGTTAACGCTGGCATCCCATGTGGGTGCCGGTTCGAGACCCGGCTGCTTCTCTTTTGATCCAGCTCTCTGCTACGGCCTGGCAATGCAGTAGAAGATGGCCCAAGTCCTTGGGCCCCTGCACCCGCATGGGAGACCTGGAGTAAGCTCCTGGCTCCTGGCTTCAGATCAGCACAGCTCTGGCCGTTGCAGCTAATTGGGGTGTGAACCATCGGATGGAAGACCCATCTCTCTCTCTCTGCCTCTCCTCTCTCTGTGTAACTCTAACTTTCAAATAAATAAATAAAATCTTAAAAAAATGCATTGAATGTCCTCTTAAGAGCACTGTGCTATGTCCTCACAGTTTATAGGAAGCAGTAGAGACTATCTTTCCAGTGTTTCTAGCTTTTTGTGAAAAACTACTTTTATGCAACATTATATGGATTTTTTTTAAAAAGATACTCTCATATTAACACAAAACTTAACAAACACATTCATGAAATTATGGTGAAGGGGAAATTATACCATTTCCTTTTTAAAATTCAGATCAATTGTAGGAAGTTTTTAAAAGAGCATTGAGGAGGCCGGCGCCGCGGCTCACTAGGCTAATCCTCCGCCTAGCGGCGCCGGCACACCGGGTTCTAGTCCCGGTCGGGGCGCCGGATTCTGTCCCGGTTGCCCCTCTTCCAGGCCAGCCCTCTGCTGTGGCCAGGGAGTGCAGTGGAGGATGGCCCAGGTGCTTGGGCCCTGCACCCCATGGGAGACCAGGAAAAGCACCTGGCTCCTGGCTCCTGCCATCGGATCAGCGCGGTGCGCCGGCCGCAGCGCGCCGGCCGCGGCGGCCATTGGAGGGTGAACCAACGGCAAAGGAAGACCTTTCTCTCTGTCTCTCTCTCTCACTGTCCACTCTGCCTGTCAAAAAAAAAAAAAAAAAAAAAGCATTGAGGAGACATTTAGATATGGAATCACTCATTCTTCATCTGATACCCATTTTTGCACCCAGACAACCCTAGCAATTCAGAATGCGATTTTTAAACATTTTCTGGCCTTGTGCTTGCTTATTTTTCTATGTTTGGCTTTTGAATATGTTAGTGGAGATTGACTTTAAGGAATCCTGGTCTTTGTTGCTGTTTGCAATGTTTGAGAAAATGACTAGAGGAGCTCTAATGTGGTCTTGTTCATAAGTCTGAATCAGGTAAAAGATTGAAACAATACCTGAAGCACAGTTCTCTGTTGGGTTTCTGTCCATTGAATTTTAATTCTATAGTTAGATTCTTGTTCAAACAGAAGGTAAATAAGTAAATAAATTCCACTGATTTCAGCAGGTTGTCACTGGGGATGCATTCTTTGTAAGCCAAAATATGATCAGTGCTTTACAGGATTGTGTTAGAGACTCCAGGCCCCCTTGATTCTTCTTCCAAGACTAGCACCACATGTTTACCACACAAAGGCTCTGAACATTAGTAGGGGATGCAGATAGCTTCAACAATCAGTTGGTAAGGATATGATTTGTCACAATGTGCCTTTCAGGCCTCTGAGACATTTTACTCAATGCCACTGGTTTCCACCATCTCCGCGCCAATTTTTTCTTCCACTTTGAGGACAAAATAGTAGATAATAGGATTACAATGTAGGTAATGGAATGTGAACACTAATGCAGTCCTTTGTCTGCAAGTGCCCACATTTTCTGCCTCTCAAGTGTGGAGGAATTTGTGAAATGACTTCACTTACTCCTCAGCTGGTTGGAGAGGAAAGGAGTGTGGCACTAACAGCTGTCAAGAAAATTACAGGTGCCAGCAATTATTGGGGTTGGTGGCATTAAGAAGAAACAATTATTCACATCTTCAGTCTAATTTAATGATACCCTCAGGTTTATGGCTTCTTGCCAGGCTAAATTTTCTAAGTTGTAAAAATGGAGGCACCTGGATTTTAAGAGTTAAGACATTCTTGTTTTAAATTTGATGACTAGGAAGTGCAGAAAGAATGTAAAGTAAACAATGACTTTCTTGGAATAATGTTTCATAAATTTTACTATAAAAGTTTAATTTTAAAAATAGTAATATGTCATGTTTATAGGCTTCATTATTTTGTACTGTTAAAATTTAGCTTATATATTCAAGATTTGTTTATTCAAAATGCTCACAAATATTTACTGAGTTTCTCCTCTCAGATGTCATAGATATGACTATGAATAGAAGAAATTATGACTTCTTCTCTCATGGAACTTATAGTCTAGAAACGACTGAATCTACAAAGCAATGAATGATGCACGTGTGATAAGAGCCATGAAGATGTCATGGGATCAGGGAATTGGGGACATAATTTAGTTTTAGCAGGAATTACAAGGGAAATGTTCCCTGAAGAAGTGGCTTTTAAAATGCAAATTAAGAGATGTGTTGGTGAGAGTGATATAGAGTATTTCCAACATAGGCGTACTGTGTACAGAGACACTGGAGACACATAGGAGAAAATGAAAGGAGAGTTTGGAGTAAGTCAAACGAGGGAGGGGAAGGTTGGCTTAACAGGAAGCTAGAAGAGGTCAGAGGCCAGTTTGCCAAGGATTCTTTTGATAACTAATGACTACAAATTTGATACTAAAGACTTATCGGATACCACTCGCTACGCCATCGGTTGGGGCGATTGTGAGATTATGTCCATTTTTTTTCTTTTCTGCATACTTTATTTGTTACAAATACAGAATCTTTAACTATAGACTGTAAAACTCCATTTGCAAAACTCTGCTGTTGTGAAGAGCGCACTACGGGGGGAAGGGATCTTTAACTTTTTTCTCTAAGAGTTTTTCTGTCAGTTTTGCTAGAGTTAGTGGAAAATATGGCCTCCGCCACTTTACAGACCTGTCTGAAGCTTCCGGCTGTATTCACAGTGCTCTTTTTAAGCAGTCTGCTCACCTCAAAGTTGATAAGACTCTGAGCTTCAGCCTACAGGCAATGAAGTCAACAGCCAGTCTGGGCTCAGCTTTTGAACGGTTTTCAGGAAGTTTCGTTTCTGAATGTGTTCGGCACTTAACGAATTTGTTCGAACTGCCCATGCAGCTCTGTGCTTATTAAAGTGCACTCTTCTTTTAAAAAATAAGCGAGAAGAATAATCTTTGCTCTTTAATAAGGTACTTAAGAAAGTGAACGTTCTGGTTGCTCAGCAGATATTCATGAATGGATACTATTACGAGAAATTTTAGTGCTTTATTTATAGATATTTACAGGGTTCGTGTGGAGTGGACCTTCGAAATTAAAGGCGTGGCTTCCCTTCAAGCAGAAATCAGTTCTACAAATTCATACGTAGGAATTCACAGCGAACAGAACAAAAGGTGTATTATCTCTCTATATAAAACCATAGGCAGATGGACTTAAAAATGTTTATAAAAACATTTTCATGAAAGTCTGAAAGGAAAAATAAATCTATACTAAGACACTGCTCTAGAACTTCAGAGAAAAGAAGCCCCAATACAGCATTAAGCTTGGTTCCTTTTCAAATACTGATGTCATTGAAAAATGCACTTGTCTGCTGCCAAAATATGCCAAACCATGAATACTTTGTAAGTATGTCCATACTGATTTAATGGCAGTTTCCAGAATCTTAGCTCAATCTAACGACATAGAGGCTAGCTAACATTTATGGCTAACATCTTATTGGTTTAAAATATAACTTCCAAATTCTTAGTAATATAATCCATTTTTCATTTGCCTTGGGGCTCTCCTATGTCTCTGTCTCTGAAAAAGGAATTTAGAAGGGGAAGAAACAGGCCAGGGCCATGGCTCACTAGGCTAATCCTCTGCCTGCCGCACTGGCACTCCGGGTTCTAGCCCCGGTTGGGGAGCCAGGCTCTGTCCTGGTTGCTCCTCTTCCAGTCCAGCCTTCTGCTATGGCCCGGGAGTGCAGTGGAGGATGGCCCAGGTCCCAAGGGAGACCAGGAGGAATTGGCGTAGCAGCCAGTGGTGAAATATCAATTCCCTTGAATTTGTTCTTGAAGAAAAGCTTCAGCTTTTAATCAAGCTCTGCTCTCCTTTTATTGTAGGTCCTACAGAGTACTGAAACTACTACTACTGCATCTGCTGTTGTTTTTTTTTGTTTGTTTGTTTTTTGACAGGCAGAGTGGACAGTGAGAGAGAGAGACAGAGAGAAAGGTCTTCCTTTGCCGTTGGTTCACCCTCCAATGGCCGCCGCGGCCGGCGCGCTGCGGCCGGCGCACCGTGCTGATCCGATGGCAGGAGCCAGGAGCCAGGTGCTTTTCCTGGTCTCCCAAGGGGTGCAGGGCCCAAGCACCTGGGCCATCCTCCACTGCACTCCCTGGCCACAGCAGAGAGCTGGCCTGGAAGAGGGGCAACCGGGACAGAATCCGGCGCCCCGACCGGGACTAGAACCCGGTGTGCTGGCGCCGCTAGGCGGAGGATTAGCCTAGTGAGCCATGGCGCCGGCCCTACTGTTGTTTTAACATGGTTCTACTTATTCCAATTGGAAGGTTTAATCTAATAAGCAGGAGTAAGATTTTCAAATTAAAGTAAAATTGTAGTGATGGCATATTACCAATTTCAATAGGAAATATAAAATACATTTATATATAAAGGCCTAAATTGGATTCAGGTCCATATTTCAGTTGGGAATCAGTAGGTTAGTAAGTATTAATGATATAATTTTATTTTTTTTCATTTTCTAAATTTTTCAGTACTGTCAATCAGGCTACATTTGTTCAAGTAAGAGTCTGTTAAATCCATCTGAAAACAAGCTAGGCTTTCTACTGAGGGTTGGGAAAGCTGATTTTAAACAGAAAAGTCAGATATATTCACAGAACTCACCATTTCAACCCTCTGGTCATCTTTTGAAAGCTTTGGGGGCTGCCATCTGGCTGAAAACTGCTGACTGTCTAAGTTAAAAACAAAGGAAACGAAGTTACAGCTTACCATTTCTGCTTACCTCTGGAATCCCAAACAGGGCATATGACATGAACATTTTTCTTTTTTGTCTTTATTTTCTTAATGTAAATGTAGTTCTTTTTTTTTTTCATTTTTCTTTTCTACAAACTATCTTCTCCATCCCCAGTCCCACCCACACATCTCTTATTCAGTATATTGAATGGGAGTTAGAACTCTTCAGGAAGACAGCTAATCATCTTTCAAGGAATTCATCACCTTAAAAAGGAAAAAGATAGGAAAACTTCCTATTGTAATAAAATAATTAAACATTTCGATTTGAATAAAAGCATTAACCAAATGTTTTCAAAAATCAGGCAAGAAGCCTAAAAGAGGACCTTTAATACAGCCTTTGAGTTTTGTCCAAGGGCAGAATTGTATTCAACTCAAATCTTTAAGAACTTAGAGGAGTTGGCTAAATGCTCGTGGAATCGGGAGAGCCTTCCAAACAATGGAATCATGTTTGAAGAAAATTGCCTATAGAGTAGAATAGTTGGAGAGAAGGGTATCGGGAGGAGTGAAGCAAAAAATGCATCTGGAAAAATTTATGTAACATCTTTGTCCAGATAAGGGATGAATATTATGAGTGGATTTACATGCTGTATCTCCCTCTACATTTCAGTGAATATTCATCAGAAAAAATTCTAAACTTTGCCTTTATACAGAAAAGCATCTATTAAATGGGCCAGTTCTAAGTAATAAAAGGTACTGTCTTAACCATTTCTGTCACTCTTTACAAGTCTATAAGAATTTATACCTATTCAACAAAATGTTAATCTATACTTCAGGTAAAAGAACAAAGGAATATATAACTTAAAGTACTTTCTTTTTCATTTTGGATTTGAGTTCTGCACCAACCTGAAATAAATTTTCAAAAAAGACATCAAATACTCAACATCGAGGAAAAAAAGTCCCTATTTATCATGTTCATGCAATAACAGTGAGTGATGTATTGTGATTACAACATTTTTTTTAATTGGCAGGCTTCTGGGATGCCATGGGAATTGGTGACAAGATGATGGATCAGTTTCTCCATATTGGCTGGTTGATCCAACAAACTGAAAGCACATATTGACATTTGTCATTCAGCATTGGAACCCTACAGACTCCTCTGCTGATTAGTAAAACACTTCACCTCCCTTTAATTAATGTTTTAAGAGGAGAGCTTCACAAAGACGCTCAAGGGAGCAAAGTTTTACAATATAAGGGAAAATAGGGGTTATATAGTACCAATTGAATAGAAGAAGTGAGCATGGGGGAAAAAGAAGAAATCAATGATAATATTTGAATAGCTTAACCCTGTTGGCCCTTGCATGTTAATAGATAATTTATGCATCACTTTGCCAGTGAGAAGAAATTAGTATGATTAGCATTTTCTGTTTATTGACTGCTCATCACAAATTGGAAAAATGTTTACAAGTATTTTTGTTTGTTACCTTGAACAATCATTGACAAGATAGGGCAGGACAAGAATTCATTCTCCCATAGAAACTCAAAAGAATTTTTTCCTAAAATCATATAAATGAACAGAAATATATTTCTCACTGTGCTTGAAGAAAAAGGAAAGTATTTTATTTCCAGAGAAAAGCCTTTTAAAATAGGTGGTTAGGAAGGAGCTTTGAAGTTTGACATGAGTCTAATCTTATTCTTTAGTTAATAGCTAAGGATTTTCAAAGAGTTCTTATGATGTTGGCAGAAAATGTTCACCCTTTCTGTGGCTCCCCCAACCCTAATCATTTTGAAGTTTCCTTTACCATACAACTTCAATAATGCTATGTTTTGGAAAAGAGTTGTAAGCTAATACTATAATAAAGAGTGAAGCAGAGATGCTTAGGGAAGTTTACATCTCTAAGTACTTTAAAATTTCACAGATATAGGTTAGGTACTACTTAAGAAAAATGAATATTGGGGTCTAAGTCTTAGGAATAACACATCCACAAAGCTCCTTTTACAACCGTGGGAGTAGAGAACAAATGCAAGATTTCAGACCTGGGATGGATTTCTAATTGTACTGCTTTGGTTCTTGGCAAACTGAAGAAAATCTGGACTTCAGAGGCAGATTTTTATTTGAATCGCAGAGCCTCTAATTTACAGTGAGAAATCTTGAGCAAGACTTAGAAAATTGAAGCACCCTACAATTTGTGAAGTTTAAAAACTCTTATCTTTCTGCATGCTTACCTATTTGCTGTGGTTTGAATATGTCCTCCAAGATTGACATGCTGGGAATCTAATCCTCAATACAGTCTTGAGGATGTGATTAGGTCTGCTTTCCCTCATGAATGGATTCATGTCATCTTAGGAGTGGGTTTTCTTGAGTTAACAAAATCAACTTTATTCTCCTCGTTTTTGCACACATGCATGATATTTTGCCCGTCTGCCTTCTGCCATTGGATGACACAATGTTTTCTCACCAGATGCTGCTGGCCTCTTAATCTTGAATTTCTCAGTCTCTAGAACTGTAAGTAATAAATCTCTATTCTTTATAAATTACCCAATCTCTGATAGTCTGTTATAGCAGAATGGATTGCTCTAAGACACTCCCCCCTCAGCCTAGAGTAGATTCTGTCCCTTTTTTTTCCTATCCCAGTGGCTTCCAAACCATCATAGAGGTTATTTTAATGGAAATGACAATGTAGAGAAGGATCAGAACATTTCCTATTGTTATTAATTATGCCTCTAAGTTTCAAGGAATCACACTTAAGTCCTGAATTTTTATTGAAATGACAGCTGGATTATAAATTTGAAAGTCACATTGTTCATCAATCAATAGTGAACATTACATGATTGAACAAAGTGATACGTATTGGGAAAATATTTAGGAGGAGTTTTACAGAATAACATATTTACATTTTCTTAGGAAAGAAACTAAATGTCCCCTCTACTTCTTGAATATGCACTTCTAAAATCTATTCTTGATCATAAGAATTAATTCAAGTGTTTGACATTCTCTGAGGTTAAAGAGGTGAGTGACAAAATCAAAATTATGTTTCAAAAACAGTTTGGAAAGAAAAATCAATATGTACAAAGATTTACATATATATTTCAAGCAGCTTGAAAAGGGATCTAAAATCAATTGTATATATCACATGTAAATTTAATTTTAATTGTATCAAGTAATACATGATACATATTTTTAAAAAATTAAGTAATACTATAATGTTTATAATTAAAATCTTCAAAAATAAAGCCATTTTAAGAGCATTACTTATAACCTTTTTATTTCCCCCTGTATTTATTTATGTCTATGTTACAAAATAATATCATGATAGTGATATTTCTTGTTTCAATTGTAGCTATTACTTACTGATTTTCTATTAAATAAGATGAGAATTTAGAGCTTTTACTGAACTTACACATATTTATGCACTTTCCTTTTTCTTACCCTAACAAAGCGAATGTACCACCAGTTTTTGGATAAATTATTATTCACTATTTGCCTTATTACTACTATGGACGTTTTATACAAAAGGAAGCCATATATGATAATTATAATGTGTTTCTTGAACAATATTTTTCTTTTTAGAATTTTTATTAGAATAAAGAGAACAAATTTCATGCTGTCACTGTTATAACTACTGTATATGAACACACACACACACACAAAGATGCAAACATGAATTTTTTTTTTTTTTGACAAGCAGAGTTAGACAGTGAGAGAGAGACAGAGAGAAAGGTCTTCCTTCCAGTGGTTCACCCCCCAAATGGCAGCTACAGCTGGAGTGCTGCATCGACCTGAAGCCAGGAGCCAGGTGCTTCCTCCTGGTCTCCCATGCGGGTGCAGGGTCCCAAGAACTTGGGTCATCCTCCACTGCCCTCCTGGGCCACAGCAGAGAGCTGGACTGGAAGAGGAGCAACCAGGACAGCCCCGGTGCCCCAATCGGGACTAGAACCTGGGGTGCCGGCGCTGCAGGTGGAAGGTTAGCCTAGTGATCCGCGTCGCCGGCCACAAACATGAATTTTCTATATACAGTCAATGATTATTCAGGCAGTTCTACTTGCTACCTGTCTTTGAAGTTACATGTTAAATGAATTAAATTATTTTTTATTCATATAAGAGTTTACAGGTGTGAATTTAGAGAATAATCATGCTATCTTAAAGGCTATTTGAAAGTATTTCTTATATTTAATTTCATATTTCACCGTGGAGAAATTAGATTCAATGTTGGATATTGTTCAAAGTCCCCTCAGTCTTGGCAAATTTTTATTTTGTTCTTTGAGGTAAAAAATTATTGAGGTTCTCTTTTCAGTATTTGTAGAAGTTATGGAAAGTCATCTTCCACACTGTTTTCTAGTAATCCACCCCTTGAAATCAGATGTCCACCCTTAAATTCCTATTTTATAGAAATTTAATAATTGCTACTAACATTTTACATTTTGTTGTTTGAATGTAGCCTGTTTGTTTTTCACTGTATCTATTATTTATATGTGTGGTTGTCATAGCATTTTGCTCATAGTTATAAATATTGCCTCATGAAATCATACCATGTTAATGACAATTTACCCTTCTTTTCCCATGTTATGATCATTGTCATGAATCCCTCACTTTGTGATATTAATACCTCTGTCTCCAAGGAAAAATGTATATAGGTGTATGTGTGTGTATAATGTCTATATTTGAAGTAATGTGGCCAAATGTTAAAAATTATTACATTTTAAAATTAAAAACCCATAATTTTTAAAATGTTGTAAGCATAAGAAAAATGCTGATTTCACCTAAGGCCTCTCTTCTTGGCCTGCAAATTTATCGCTATCCTCCCATGATATTTACTTCTTTTTTTTTAAGATTCGTTTAATTATTTGAAAGTCAGAGTTACAGAGAGAGAAGGAAAGACAGAGAGAGAAAGAGAGGGAGAGATATATCCTCCATCTATTGGTTCACTACCCAGATGGCTGCAACCACTGGGGCTGGGCCAGGCCAAAGCTAGGAGCCAGAAGCCTCTTCTGGTCTCCCTCATGGACTTGGGCCATCTTTAGTTGCTTTTCCTGGGCCGTTAGCAGGGAGCTGGATTGGAAGTGGAGCAGCTGGGACTTTAACCAACATGCTCATGAGATACTGGCATCACAGGCGGTTGTTTACCTGCTATACCACAACACTGGCCCAGTCCCATAACCTTAACTTCGTGTACATGCAGACCTGATGTCTCTTCCTCTTCTTATAAGGATATCAATCATATTGGATTAGGGTGCTACATTTGACCTCATTTAAACTTAACTTTTTTCAAGATTATTTTCTCCAGATATGATTACATTCAGAGGTACTAAGGCTTTACCACATGAAATTTGAAGGACCTCAATTCCGCCCATAAAAGTCCTATTGTATAAATATGTTTCATGAAGGAGTTAAATGCTGATGCTAGGATACCAATCCAGAGAATTGGCAGTCATTCAGAATGAAAAACTCTTTCAAAGCTTCACATATATAATCTAATTTAATACTCACAATAAATCTGTGAGGTAGGCACTTTTACAAACATCTCAATTTGTTGCTAAAGCAGAGGGTTTAGGTACTCACCAAAGATCAAACAAAAGATGAAGGAACCAGGATTCAGATCCTGGTAGCCTGACTCTGGCATTCGCCCTCTAATCCCAGATCTAAGCTCAAGAAACTGACATGTGTTTTTTGACTACACAAGCTGTTTTGCTATGAATTTTTATTGTGCAGGTCAGAATGCTTGTTCAAAGAGCATTGGCTGGAGGTTCTTCTTCACCTGAGCCCAGGATTTTTTTTTATGTGACCTTGAAGGTAAGCTTAATCGAGGAGCTTAGCTCTGCATGAAAGATATTTTACATCATGCAAAAAAAACCTCACATTGCATTGGCAATGGGAGAAGAGTTAAAGCAAGTTTTTTTCATCATTAAAGAAAGTGAAATATGTGCCTGAGAATACCAGCTCGGAAGCAGATCAAGGACGAATGCTTTTAGAACAGAGGTAACTAGTTTCTTCCTTACTCCTGCTGCTCCATTTGGTTTGTAGGTTCAATAATATTCCTGCCATAAAACCACAAAGAGTTCAGCAAGGAGTGGTGTTAAGGTATGTGTCTTGGGAGAAAAGATCTGAGAGAATTAATTTGTTGTTTAGAGGTAAAGATCAGTTCCTGTAGGTTAGCTCTTCTATTTGGAGCTTGAAGGGAGAAGTGATTAACATTTCTTTCTGTTCTAGCAGGTTGCGGAATAAGACTCAGGAAGTAAACAGGAGGAAGTATCTGGCTTCTTGCAGAGAGAAATCAAAATCAAATGGGAGCTAATCAGAGTCCACTAAAGACAACCCAGGCATTATTTTGGTTTAAGCAAGCAAAAGGCAACTCTACTGAATTGTCTGGCTCATTTGTAAAGAAAGGTCCTTATGAAATGGTGAGTAGTGTGAGTATTTTCACATATATGTATTTTAAGTGTTGTAGTTTATGAATGTATATTATTTGCAAGAGAGTTTGAAAGGAAGCATATAATAAAAATATGTAAATCCTTCATCTCCTGTCATGCCACTTTTATTCACAGAGGACTCATAATGATCAAACTCATGTATAATTTTCCAATTGTTTTTCCTGTATGTATATGTAAGTACACTTTTTAAATATTAATAAGACCATAGTCTACATATTGTTCCACAACTATCTTTTTATAAGAAATTTTCAGAAGACTTCTTGGAACTATTTTTCTAGCATTCCTTAATGTGAATTGAGGCTAATTTTTTTTAACATTTCCCTATTGCTGAACATTAAGTCATTTCTTATCCAAAACTTATTTTTCTTACTCAAATATATGTTTCAATGAATATCTACAGAAGGTAAAAGTTCTAGAAGAGCAATTATAGGATTGACAATGTATAGAAATTTAAATTTTGAAATAATTTGCGAAACCATTTTCTGAAAAGGCCAATAAAGCCAGCACAGTGTTTATGGGGGTAGACTCTGGAACCAGCCTGCCTGGGTTCTAGCTGTATAACTTTGTGACTTCTAAGAATGTGTTTTTTTTTTTTTTTTTTTTTTTTTTTACAGGCAGAGTGGACAGTGAGAGAGAGAGAGACAGAGAGAAAGGTCTTTCTTTTGCCGTTGGTTCACCCTCCAATGCCCACTGCGGGTATTGGAGCGTGCTGCAGCCAGCACACCGCGCTGATCCGAAGGCAGGAGCCAGGTGCTTCTCCTGGTCTCCCATGGGGTGCAGGGCCCAAGGACCTGGGCCATCCTCCACTGCACTCCCTGGCCACAGCAGAGAGCTGGCCTGGAAGAGGGGCAACCGGGACAGAATCCAGCACCCCGACCAGGACTAGAACCCGGTGTGCGGGCGCCGCAAGGCGGGGGATTAGCCTATTGAGCCACGGTGCCGGCCCTAAGAATGTTTTCTTTGGTGATATTTATCCTCTGTTTCAGTTTTCCTACCTATAAAATGTGGTTACCAGAAACATGGCCTGTTATACTGTTATGGATATGTGTAATATACTGGTATTAAAAGTTAGTTTTTGGATTGAAACTGGGTAAATTCACATCTCCAGATTGTTTCTTGATGGTGATGTGATTTTGAATGAGTTATTTAATCTCTCTCCTTGATTTGATTTTATTACCTTTGGAATACCAGACCCATTTCCATCACCGAACTGTGTTTTGATACCCATCATGTAATACTCACTAAATCCTTCCGTCCTTTCTAGCCTCTGGCAATCACTATTATAGATTCATATTGAGTAGATATTCATATACATATACATATACATATAGGGATATTTATATATTTAACTTCCACATATGAGAAAACACATGTAATAGCTATGCTCCTGTGTTTGCCTTCTTAAAAAAATTGTTCTGGAAGCTTCTGTTTTCCATACTTATATAGAATATGTTTTATTTTCTTCTAATAATTTTGTTGTTTTGATTATGAAAGAACTTTCATACATATGGAATTCATTTTTACTGGAGTAAGTGATTTATCTGTCATGTCTTTTTTTCTCCAAATAGCTAGCCAATGGTCAGAAACCCATTTATTTAATGACTAATTCTCTTAATTTTTTAAAGATTTATTTATTTATTTGAAAAGCAGAGTTACAAAGATAGAGGGAGAGACTGAGAGTAGGGGGTCTTATATCCACTGGCTGTAACAGCCAGGACAGCACCAGGCCAAAGCCGGGAACCAGGAGCTTCATCTGAGTTTCCTATGTGGGTAGCAGGGGTCTAAGTATTTGCGCCATCTTCCACTGTTTTCCCAGGCACATTGGCAGGGAGTTGAATTGGAAGTGGAACAGCTAGGACTCAAGCTAGCACCCATAAGGGATGCCAGAATTGCAGGTGACATCTTAACCCACTGTGCCACAACTCAGGCCCTTAATTTTCCTTACTGATATATATACACATTTCTTTTCTGTTAAACTACTTGTCTATTCATATAGATCCTACACTGTTTTAGTTTCAGTGATTTTTGTGTTTTAAATAGAGAAAACTTCCCCTATACCAGTTGTAATGATGCTTAACACTTTGTCATTTGAACCAGACTAATTTTTGAATTCCAGATGCAAGGACTTTGTAAGAAAGCACCTAGATTAATTTGATTATGTTATGTTGTTCTTGCTGATGGTAGTGATGCAGAAAGTTGGGAGATAATATCAAGGCTTTGCAGTGACTCCAGTTCCTACCTCTTTCATACTATTCAATTGACCCGAAAAGGGTAGGCCTATGAGACATTTGGTTATTGGTTGATAATTTGAAACAATAAAATATATTAATTTAATATATATTACCATCTTGGAACTCTAATTACGTGATTTCCTTTAATCTTTCTGGCAATGCTATGCAATGGACACCTTCTTTCCTGTATTATAGAAGAGAAATGGAAATTTAGCAGTCAATTAACTTGCTGCAGCTCACAGCTCCCAAGCCCTAGTGTCCAGATTTCAAGTTCAGTACTGTCGAGTCCAGAGCTTTCTAATATGCTTATTATATGCTTTGTTCCCCCACTTTACATCTAGTACTACCATTACAGCTCTATACTTATTTTCTAGGAACACATGAATCCTAAAATACAAATCCTATGCTAGAACCAGAGATGTTAGAAAGGTTATAGATATCATACAATGGCAGTTTTTTTCATTTCATAAAACAGTTTAACATATATGGCAGGAGTGAATCCTATAAAGGACCAGATAGTGACTATTGTAGACTTCATAGAGCATATAGTCTCTGTACAATCAGTTAACATTGTGAAAATAGCTATAGATAATACACAAGTGTGTGGAAGAGAAACCTTGTATTCTAATATATCCCAATAAAACTTTATTTTCAGAATGAGGCAGCGGTCTAGATTTGGCTCCTGCACTCTAGTTTATAAACCTCTAATACATGGGATTTACAGTCCTTTTAGGGTTGCCTACTTTCTTTTCTCCTATGATTCCAGTTAGGATCAATAAACAGTTAAATCCAACCAAAATGTATTAAATATCTACCTTATGCTTTGTTTAAACAAGAATCTGTGTGGAAAAAAATACAATCTCTACTCTAAAAAAGCTCAAGTTCATTTTTCTTGTTCTATTCTCTCCATAGTAAACCTAATTGCTATTAATATAGAGAGGACAGCTTTCATGTATTTCACAGGTACAGTTCTAAGAGGATATCCAAATTTCTCTTCCTCCTCCTTTCCCTCCCTCCATCGCCTTCCTTCCTTCACTTGATCACATTCTTTTCCTTTACAGTTTAAGTGCAAGACTTTGTTAATTTGTGTTGTTTGGGTGCTTTATCAATAATGATGTTTATTAGATAAAAAGCTGTGTGTGTGCATGACCTTTTGTATACTCTCTTTAAATATTGCAGTTATTTAATAAAATATGAATTAAATAAAATTACATATTTGATGAAGACAAAGTAATTAACTGCATAGATTACATTGCTCTAGTTTTAATCGTGCTTTGTGAATGATGATAAAAAGAACTGAGTTCTTTCTATGCACGAATTCATCCACAATTCAACTTGGTGGTTTGCTATTATCAAAGTCTTTTTAAAAAAGTCTTAGTTAATACATATGTATGATCTCTCCAAGGACAATTTTATTTGATTCATCCTGCTACGAGCTCCTATTGCATATGTAACTTCAATGAGCTCCAGAGGATAATGAGATGGTGTGGTCCATCGGGTAGAGCAATTACTGAGCTGCAAGAACTTGCTAATCCTTTCTGAAGTTCCAGGAAATTTCTTCCTGGATTTATGGCATGAGTGACAGTCTGTACCATTTTCCAAATATTTAAGAGATTGGAATTCCATGGAAATTCTTGGCCATGTTGCTAGGGCCTAGCTCAAAGTGTTAGTAAAATTCCAGAGGCAGTGTGCTGTCAAAGCTGTGTAGAGAATTTTGTCTTTCACATGTCTGTCTGCCAAACTGTTTATAAAAAGAAAGACAAATAAAAAGCTATCCATTTCTATTTAGTATTTTAGCTCCTTTGATTTTTGTAAGTCTTTGTAAGATTTAGTCATTTATTTGTAAGGTAGGGTGACAGAGAGAGAGGAAGACACACACACATATACACACAACACACAAACACTGAAGAGAGAGAGAGAGAGGTTCTCTTCTATCTGCTGGGTCACTCCCTAAATGGCCAAATAGCCAGGTCTGTGCCAGGCTGAAGCCAGCATCCAGGAGCTCTATCCTCATCCCCTACTTGAGTGGCAGGGTTCCCAGGACCTGGGCCATCATGCGCTGCTTTCCCAGGGACATCAGCAGGAAGCTGGGTAAGAAGCAGAGCAGCCAGGACTAGAACTGGCCCTCTGATATGGGAGGTCAGCTTCACAAGCAGCAGCAGCTTAACTTACTGCACAACCATGTCCACCCCTTTTGAAAGAAATTTAAAAATACAAGATTTTAAGGTGTTTCTGAAAACTAACTTCTTATTGAATTCACAACAAAATACTTCATCTAAAATTTCTCCATCATCTCATACACGAGAGAGCTTCAGCAATGCAATAAGGAATTTTTACCTCTGACCAAAGTCAAGTTGAATTATCTGTTACCACTATTTGTTCATTTACATAAATGAGGGTTTGTCTTTCCTTTTGTTTGTGTGTATATGTGTGTGGAGGGGATTGATTGAATGGTTCTGTACTGTTACTTAGCCATGTGATCCTCAAACTATTCAAGTTAGAAAAGAGATAAAGAATGAAGAAAATAGGGCAACTGAGAGGAATCTGGGAACGATTTAAAGATATTCCATTCCTGGCTCAGGGTCAGAATTAATATTACCTGCTATCATTATATTGATTTTAATTTTATGAATAATTATCAAGATCCTGCAAGCATAGCTATTCTTTACTCAACAGACATTAATAAAATCATTAGTATTACTAAAATCTGTGTCATACCTGTTTTGCTGCATAATACAAATATATTTCCTGCCCTGTAGAATTTAAAATCTCATGAGGGAAATAGACACACAAATATGGTATAGAAAACTAGCAAAAATATTAACCATGAGAGTTTTCATGTTTTTACATTTTTTTGTTTTTATTTTTTACATGTGTTTATTTGAGAACCAGAGATGCAGAAACATATAGACACAGAGAGACATCCATCTGTTGGTTCGCTCCTCAAATGCAAATAATGGCTGGGTCTGGCTGGGAACCAGAAATTCAATCTGGGTCTCACACATGTGTGGCAGGGCTCCAACTGTTTTAGCAATCACCTTCTGCCTCTCAGGATCTTCATTAATAGAAGCTGGCATCAGAAGACTGAGCAAGAGGTGAACCCGTGCTCTCCAGTGTGAGATGTGTGCATCTTAGCTAGTAGGCTAAATGCCTATCCCTGCACAAAGTTTTAAGGTAAGGACAAGGAAAGGATGTTTAATCTGGTTTGGGTAGCAGTTAGGAGAGGCTTGCACAATTTGGTCACATCTGTATTGAGAACAAAAGTATAGATATAAAGTAACTGGAATAAGGGAAGAAAAAATTAAGCAAGGAAACTGTATGCAGAAAGAATTGGGCTCATTGTGTTAAGAACAAATATTTTAGTTTGATCCAACAAAGAATGGCAGGTGACTGTTGTTACTGACTGCATCCAGAGGGGAAAGTAGAGAGGGAAACCTCAAGGTTCCAGGAGGTTGGGCTGTATTTGAGAGCAGTGGAAGTTTCGATTAGGGAACTCTGTTAAGGTTATCTTACACCCATTGCACAAGTGAGAAAACGGTGGTGCACAGATGCCACATAATATACAAAACAGAGAGGATTCTCCTCGGCCACTTGTAAATCAATGTTCCTCAAAGTTTGCTGCTTCTGAAATGATATAGCAGAATATATTTTGTGCTCTTTAGTTAATAAGAACATAAATTCAAAAAAGTAGCTGAATTTAAAATAATCTTAGAAGGAACTTCCTCTGTCCTTGCCTCTTTCCCAGTCATTGTGCTTTCCCAGCTCAGGAATGGTACATGCAAAATGAAGGGCTCAGACATCTTTGCGTACAACTCGCTCACCCCAGCCCAAGAACTTCTAGTTCGTCATCTGCTGTGAAGAGCAGTGTAAGACAATTTTGCATATTATGTCTCCCATAGGGTTAGGTTAAGTTTTGGGGACTCTCTCTGCGTGGATCAAAAATGTAAAGATGGGGCTAGTGTTGTGGCATAGCAGGTTAAGCTACCATCTGTGGTGTCTGCATCCCATGTGAGTGCTGGTTTGAGTCCCTGCTACTCTACTTCCTATCTAGCTCCATGCTAATGTACCCAGAAAAGCAGGAAAAAATGGTTCAAGTCCAGAGCCCCTGCACCCACATGGGAGACCTGGATGAAGTTCCTAGTCCCTGGCTTCAGCCTGGCCCAACTCCGGCCATTGCAGCTATTTGGGGGAATTGAACAAGTGTATGCAAGAGTGCTCGCTCTCTCTCTCTCTCTCCATAACTCTGCCTTTCAAATAACTAAAAATTTAAAAATTATATATCTAAGATTTCATGATTATTTTTCAAAAACATAAGAGAGGTCTGATCAACCAAACACTACTTTGTACACTGGAAAATATTCCTGACTTTGTTTATATGAAAGAAAAAACAACTCACAGAAGAAGACAGTTGGGTATCCACCGAGTTTCTGCTTCTGTACTAAGTGTTTTATGTTAATTAATTTATTTAAACCTACTAGTAACTTCATACTATGAGAGGAATTCATAAAACAGAAGATAAAGCACATTCTTGTAGGAACGAATCTTTGTGCAGCCTGGTGGTGGGAAGAATGCTGGCCAACCTTTGACAGGGAAATTGAGAAAGCGAAATTGAGGAGATTTGCTGGTACACAAATACTCATGAGGAGCAGGCAGCTGAACTTTAAATCCACTTCATGGCATTGGATGATTCCAAGTGATACAGCTTCGTTAGCATCTTATAGCAAAGACAACGTGAGATTGGCTCTGTTTTTATATAGGCAGCCACACATGCGCTCATCTATAGATGGAGCACATTACCATTTACTACATGGAATTTCAAGTGAGCAGTGTTAGAACACAGGACATTCAGGCAAATATTCTTTTATTTTTTAAAGATTTATTTTATTTATTTGAAAGACAGAGTTACAGAGAGAGGCAGAGACAGAGAGAAAGGTTTTCAATCTGCTGGTTCACTCCCCAGATGGCCGCAACGGCCGGAGCTGCACCTATCCGAAGCCAGGAGCCAGAAGCCTCCTCCAGGTCTCCCAAGTGGGTGCAGAGGCCCAAGGACCTGGATCCATCTTCTATTGCTATCCCAGGCCACAGCAGAGAGCCGGACTGGAAGAGGAGCAGCTAGGACTAGAACGGTGCCCATATAGGATCCTGGAGCCTCAGGCCAGGGCCTTAACCTGCCGCACGACAGCGCTGGCCCCAGGTAAACATTCTTGAAAATACCAGGGGAGCATATAAAAAGTGCAACAGGGACTAAGCTCTGTGGTGTAGCAGGTAAAGCCTCCACCTGCAGTGCTGGCATCCCATATGGGCGCTGGTTCTAGTCCCGGCTGCTCTACTTCCAATCCAGCTCTCTGCTATGACCTGGGAAAGCAGTGGAGGATGGCACAAGTCCTTGGGCCTTGGCACCCGTGTGGGAGACCCAGAAGAAGCTCTGGCTCCTGGCTTTGGATTGGCGCAGCTCTGGCCATTGCGGCCAACTAGGGAGTGAACCAGTGGAGGAAGACCTCTCTCTCTCTGCCTCTCCTCTTTCTGTATAACTCTTTCAAATAAATAAATAAATCTTTAAAAAAATAAATAAAAAGTGCAGCAACCCATTTATGGTAACTTGGAGGTTTTCTTGCTCATCAGGAACTCCTGGGAGGAAAACAAATGTGATTTTCTTAAACACAACGCCAAAGGAGCACACTTTGATCTATATTTGTATAGACCACAGAACTTCTCATATTCTATCATTGTTGAGGTATCACTTACAGGTAATCTGTCTCTTTGGTGACATGTTAAATCTCCTTATCTCTGGTATTCCATAGATTTAATATGATAATATTTGCATGTATTTATTGTGTTTAGAATTTGCAGGGCATGGTGAGTCTTAGGCTTCATATCTGTTTCATCTATGATAGCAATTTGTCAACAGTTACCTTTTCTAATGTTCTTTCCCTATGCTTCCCATTTTTTTTCTGGACTCCAACTGGATATTGGATAGCCCTTATTATTCTACCTTTATGTCTCTGTTTCTATAAGATAGAGTTAGTGAGTTTCTTCTGATTCATATTTCAGTCTCATATTTATCTCTTTAATTCTAATATATTCATTCAGTTTTATTGCATTTATCTCTATCCCTGTAATTTCTTTTTTCTAATTTTTTAGTTTTTATTTTTATACACTTTATTAATATAAAGAGATTTCATGTATTTCAAAGTTACAATTCTAAGTACATAATAGTTCCTTCCCTCTCTCTTCCTTCTTTTCTTTTTTTTAAAAATTTTTTTGTGAAAATATACTTTAACTTTACTTTATAATCACAAGTTTCAAACTCCACTAAATACAACAATTCAACAAGTAAAAAGTAGAAAGACCACTATACTGCAGGAATATAGCAAAGGGCTATAAGCAGTAATCAAGGATTTTTTTTTTCTTTTTTTGTATTCTATATATTAGCAACCACAAATCAGAAACAACATATTGTATTTGTTTTTTTGTGGCCTGGATTATTTCACTAAGAATAATGGTCTCTGGTTGCACTTGTCTTGTTGCAAAAGACAGGATTTCACTCTGATAGCTAAAATCTTGAAGTTTTAACAGGCACGTTAATATTGTACATACTTATAGAGTACCATGTGATGTTTAGATACATGTATATAATATGTAATGTCCAATCAGGATGAACATATTCAGCTTTTTTTAAAGATTTATTTATTTATTTGAAAGGCAGAGTTACACACAGAGAGGCAGAGAGAGAGAGAGAGAGAGAGAGAGAGGTCTTCCATCTGCTGGTTCACTACCCAATTGGCCACAAGGGCCAGAGCTGTGCTGATCCGAAGCTAGGAGCCAGGAGCTTCTTCCTGGTCTTGCACGCAGGTGCAGGGGCCCAAGGGCTTGGGCCTTCTTCTACTGCTTTCCCAGGCCAACCGGCAAGGCAGGTGGTGGCTTTAGCCTCTGTGCCACAGCACTGGCCCCCATATTTAGCTTTTTAAATGTTTAACATTTCTTTATGGTGAAAACATCTAAAATCTTGTCTTCTAGAGTTTTTTTTTTTCTTTAAATAGAGAAATATATATTATAAAAACATTGTAGTCACCTTTTAATGCAGTAGAAAACCAATAAATGTTTTTGGTGTATTATGAGCTCATCCATGCTAGAGGTTTATCTTCAGGAACAAAAGAAGTTCTGATACGAGGTGGATCTTTTAGAGATAATTTTCATTTATTTCTGCCAGTTGCCTACAAGGTGTTGCCAACCAGGAACTAACCTGTGTTATTTTTAAAATGTTGGACTTTCCAGGTATATTTAAGCCTAACCTACATCAGGGATGTTCCCTAATCCTGCATCTTGGGGTGGGCTTTTGTATTCCTTAGCATATAGCCGGCTAAGATAGATAAGTGTCTTTATCAACTACTTTTTTTCTCATGGATCTTTTCCGGTCTCTCTTTCAATAAGGGCATACTGCTTCTCAGGACTGGCCCCTCTGAAGTAGGCTGTGTTCTCACACATCATCTTGCTTGGGGTCAAAGTCATTTCTATTGTTCTGGGCATAGCCATTAAAACCTAAACTTCTATATAGTGAGATTGACAGGCTCCTCTAGGGCATTCATAGCTTTACCGTCAGCCTGCCAATCTGATTCCTGTCACTCTTCTGCATTCTGGCCTCTGGAGACCACCCTTACTTTCTATTGGATTCAGTTAAGCATTTGGAATGGTTATTGTATTTTCCTAACATTTCTAGGTGTTTTGAGTTAAGAGTTTTTTGAGAATCTAGGAGATTGTCAGAAACAAACTCAGAAAGTAGAAATTGGCGGCTTTTGATGACCTTTCATTCTGAAATCTTTGTGGCATCTACTATAAGCTGTCATTCTAGATATTTGCCAACAAACAGATTTTGGAAGCTAGGACTAAAAATTCTTTTTTTTTTTTATTTTCCACTTTATATGAATTTCACAGATTGGAGTGGTCTCTTAAAGAATATTGGGCACCGGCAAGATTTGTTTTTTCGAAATTACTTAGTTAACAAAACACAGTAAAATAAAGTCTAGAGGCAGAAGGCTGAGCATTAAAATTTTTTAGCCTTAAGGTAATTATTTCCTTAGAGAAAATAGAGAAGAATTTTAACCTTCTGCTTGTCTGCATATGTTATCACATTCTAATTTAATATTAACTTCTATAGATTAATATTTATTAATAGTGGGAATATTGATGAGGAGATTTGCATGTAGAGAGAGAAGGGAAGGTGGAAGACGTGAGGATCTAGCAGACCACTCAGTGAGAGTGCAGTTCTCGTTTTTCTCATCCCCTTCTAGTTAGTAATTACGAGCTGTTGGTAGGAATGCTGAAAACATGGTAGAATCTGCTCATGTTCCCGTCATGAGTCAGTAGAGTGAGCACTTTTTATTTATAAGATGATATTTACAAAATGAAAATATTTAAATGCACATAAAATAATCAGTAGTTGATATTAGTCATTATATAATTGTGGGTTAGTTTGCAAAATATCAGTGTGTCCACAGAGAACTTATTACCCAGACTGACAAGCACCTAGCACAACATGGACATGAGACTATTTGAGAAGATGGGACAGTTCTTTGTCACTTTCATTTCATGAGAGGAGATCAAGTGTAGTGATGTTATATGCCTCACTGAGTTTCTCCTCTATTT
This sequence comes from Oryctolagus cuniculus, assembly GCF_964237555.1. Classification (NCBI taxonomy): domain Eukaryota; kingdom Metazoa; phylum Chordata; class Mammalia; order Lagomorpha; family Leporidae; genus Oryctolagus; species Oryctolagus cuniculus. The sequence goes on along the minus strand of NC_091432.1, from coordinate 189,098,744 downwards.
CAACATGGTAAGTCATCTGGCCTGAAATCAGAGTTCCCTCTTTTCTTAGTTAGCTTGTCCTGAGAAAATTAGATAGGTGAATAGTTATGCTAAGTTAAAATATATTAATCACTAACTATGTGATTAAATTTTTTCCATGTCTGGATTATAACCAATACGACCAGCATCATAAATCAAGTCTAGGTTAGTACATTGCACAAGTCAACAGATGATTCACACTTGCAATACTTGAAAACTGTATTTGGCAAAAAAGTGAAGGCTGTGTTTTTCATTCACACTTGTGCCAGTGTGATTCTAAGAATTCCTCCTCCCATTATTATCCCATGGTCCCTTCCTTATTTCCTCTCTCCTTACCTTTCTTCCCCCATCCCCTAATCAATCAGGACTTACTACTTGTCCCAGCATTGTGAAATGCAAGCCTGCACACAGAGGATTCTAAAACTCAATCCCCACCATCCAAGAGCCGATTGCAGGCTGCCATGATAAAGAGCTGCTGCCGAAGTGTAAGGCAGCTACAGCTACAGACGCTTGGCCCCTTGATGCTCGTTCAGCTGCAGACCTTTCGGTCACCACTGCTGACCCTCCACAGCCTGGTCACACTCAAGGTCAAATGCGCAGGGCTCCATGTGGCTTGTTCTGGATCTCAGGTGCATTCTAGGTGCAGGGTGTCTCCTGTCACTACAAGATGGAACTCTTCACTGCTTCACACACGCGAGGGCAATTCTTTGCCAATGCCTTAGAGAGGGAAATTCTGATACTGCGGCTGGCACTGCCACTAACATTTCCACAATTGGATGCTCTCTCATATTTTTTCTGCAGAAATTATCAGGACACAAGATTTCTGTTCAATATCTAGAGAAGCAAGTGGAGAGCAGTCTCTAGGTGCTGTTTTTGTTATCATCGTCTGCTTAGTAGAGTGGAAGTTCATAGATACAATTGTTCTTTTATCTTTATGTGGACAGTCTTAATTCCCATAGCACTCTCACTTGGAAGAAAAGTCTTGATTTTCTCAGATATTGAATTAAAAATATATGTTCTCAATATTCTAGTGGTGAGTACCTTCTTGAAGATACCAACTTCCTTAGAGATTATTTTGTTTCATACAGATATTCTCATTATAAAAGATGCACTTTTACCACTTCCTTCCCAAGATAATGACTTTAAACTTGACTGACTTATCCCCCTGTTCTAAAATAATAGTAAAAAAAAAAATTTGTTTCCTATGTCTTTTACACAGGGCACTGGATATCTACTTTTATTACAGTTTCATAGAGCGATTCTTCATATTCATTCTTGGAAAAACAAAGGAGGTAGTCCCAAAGTGACTTGTAGACTGGACTGTTAGGCATAGATGTGGCACTACTTCTGAATAGTGCTTTTTCTAAAGAAGAAGAGAGAGACAGATAGAGAGTTCTTAGCAGACAGATATTATGATCATCTAAGCATTATTAGCATGGTATTTTACATACATTCATATATTCTGTCCAATTGTTTCATCATTCCATATGTATGTGTTCACTAAATGATCTAGAATTTCAGGATAATTTAGCCAATGGTAAAAAGAAAGAAGTGAAACTTTAGAATCCTTATTAAAATTGGCTTTCAATGAGGCCGGCGCCATGGCTCACGTGGTTAATCCTCTACCTGCGGCGCTGGCATCCCATGTGGGTACCAGGTTCCAGTCCAGCTCTCTGCTGTGGCCCAGGAGGGCAGTGGAGGATGGCCCAAGTGCTTGGGTCCTTGCACCCATGTGGGAGACCAGGAGGAAGCTCCTGGCTCTTGGCCTCAAACTGGCCCAGCTCCTAACATTGTGGCCATTTGGGGAGTGAACCAGCAGGTGGGAGACCTCTCTCTCTCTCTCTCCCTCTGCCTCTTTATAATTCTGCCTTTCAAATAAATAAATAAACCTTTAAAAACTGAGAAAGAGGGGAAATTAAAACACTCTTCCACCCTTCGTATCCTGAGTGAACTCAAAAAAGATCTCACTGAATTCCATTTCAGACATGGGTTCAGACTGTGTAAGTAACTATGATAGAAAACAGGAAATGAACAATATTTAAAAATAATGACTTTGGAAATCAGCATTTTTAAAAAAAAATATTCATTTGAAAGAGTTACAGAGAGAAAGAGACAGAGATCGGTCATCTCTTTACTGGTTCATGCTCCCAATGTCCACCACAACTGGAGCTGGGCTAGGCCAAAGCCAAAAGCTAGGAATTCCACCTGAGCCTCCAAAATGGGTTGTAGGGGCCCAACTACTTGGACTATCCTCCTCTTCTTTCTCAGGCACATTATCAGGAAGCAAGATAGAAAGTAAAGCAGAAGGGCTTGGACCAACTCCCGTATTGGATGCCAGCATTGCAGGTAGCAGCTTAACCCTCTGCATCACCATGCCAGGCCCTGAGGTAAGCACTCATTAATTCATATCTCAACTCTGGAGCTTACTAGGTGAGTATCATTAGAAAAAAATTGTAACATCTCACAAAATCTTTTTTTTTCTAAAATTGGAGAAGCTAAAACATTTTATCAAATGAATTGAGTGAGACAACACATGAAAAATATTGGTTCAACCTGATCTCTAAATTTGTTGAAAAATTAAGGGCAAAAACATTTTATCTTAATCCACTAATAGTTCCTCACAGTAATTGGACACAGTAAGTCTATTAATAGGCTGGATACTACCACCCACTCTTTCCAACCACCCTATAGGTCTCAGTGATGTATCTTCTCTGGCCATAGCACTCTTTATCAGAATAGATAAATCTTGCAATGGAGATAATATTATTGACCTCCCTTGCATGGGTACAGTGGCAGTATCATTGGGTTCCTTTGTGTGGGTTAGGCATAGCTCTGGATTTCAATGGGATTGATACTGGGGTAGAGGTAGGTACTGCACAATATGTAGAATATTGTATGATAGTCCTTAGTGCTATTTCCCCCAAAAAAACTTTCTTCATGGAAATCCAAAACACTATACCACATCTCCAGACATTTTTTTGAAGAAGCAGGATTTCAGTTCTACAATTCCACTCTTTGGTGAAGGATAGATCTTCTAGCACTTTCTTCCTGTCCCTGTTGCTAGACAATAGATGTATTTTTTACTGGTCTACTTCCATTAAAAATGTTACATCAGAAGTTGAACTGTAATATAATTTATTTATTTTTCTGTAATCCCTGTTCAACTGATACCCATTTTTATTGGCTTTAAGAAATGTGAGTACACAAAGCTTGGTCATATTAGAACTAGAACAGTGTTGCTTTCAGTGTGTAATTAGAATTATATTGGTACCTTTCTTTTCATAATCCTTCAAGTCAATGAATATGCTTGTTATTTGTTCTTATTTGCTTGTATCTCAAGATGGAATGCTTTCAGAAATATTCTGGTGCCAGACATGTAATATATGCTACTATTGTGCTGTTAATATTATTAATAATCAGTAATATAAAACAGAAACTGTAAACACTATGGCAAAACTAAAGAATGTAAGTAAGAACCTAGAGATACTTAAGAGGAAATTAAATATTCTTTTGGGAGATTCACTGGGAGCCTTTGGGGACATAGGGAGGTGGGAAATTAAGCAGCCCAAGGCAATTTTCGATATTGGTTCCCAAAGGATATTTTCTTCTTCTTGAGGCTTAAAGGAAATTCTAGAACATATATTAGACATACTTAAAAGAAAAATGAGAATTCCAAAATCTCTGAAGTTAAAGTTGTATGGAATAAATATACTTCGGTTCCCATTTCCCACATCAATTCTTCTAATAGCTTTTGAATTGTAAGTGTAGTGGGACATGAGCAATTTTCTGATGCAATAAATTAATTATAAAAGTATATGAGTGGAAACCATCCTAATTAGATGATGATGACAACTGTATGAAGGATAATGCATGACAAGTGTACCATTATAAAGTTGTATTTCCGGTGAGGGATTTAAGTAATTCATGCTTGTTATTTGTAATATATTAAAAAGCCCCAAGGCAGAAATACAATTTTATGTTCTTACGTTTCCCTTGAATTATCTTGTACAATGTTTATGTGGAATTTTAAGGTGATAATATGTATTATGTTTAATGGAAAATTTTCCTGCATGAGATAATTATATTAGCTAGTTAACTGTCATAAACATTTTTCTCAAAATGAAGTAAGATGTGAGTTATAGAGTAAAAAGAGAGATGGTAGGTGATTATTGCATCTATTGCTCTGACTGAAATCATGGAATAAAATAAATTTCAGAAATTTTGGGATTCTGAATTTAAACCTGAGTGATGTTTTATAGGAGTTTAGCTCATAGAGAATCATAAAGTCCCTGAAATAATTTATTTTATATTAATAGTGCTATCATTAAATGCCTATAAGAATAATGTATTTCATAGATAAGACCAACTTACCTCAAGATAAGATTATTTTTTTACGTCAGAAAATGGAGCAGTTTTTCTAGTGACGAGTGACAGCTCAAACCATGAATTCCACACACATTCGTTGAGTTACAGTAAGAGCTGAGCGTTAACCCAAAGATGATGTGTGAATAGTACACATGACGAGAGATCAGAGGACCTGCATACTAATCCTCTGTCGCTAAAGATGAGAGCTCCATGTGTGAAAGAAGGGATCAAGGTAAAACCTGGCAATCTGATACATCAGCCCAACACAAATGGTCAGGTGTGTGCAAACGTGATGGCTCAAATAATTATGTGACTGCCACCCAAGTGGGAGGTCTGGAATGAGTTGCCAGCTCCTGGATTCTGCATGGTCCAGCCTCAGCCATTATGGGAATTTGGGGAATGAACAGTGGATATGGTTGTGATATCTCTCTCTCTCTCTCTCTCTCTCTCTTGCCATGTGGGTGTCCTCCACAAATAATAATTTTAAAAAGTTAGAGATAAATTAGGGCATTACAGAAACAATATAAGCCAAAGCAGTTTGTAGGAGTGTCTTCTACAGGATATTTTTCTACATAAAAGACATCCTTGGATGATGTGGCCTCCCAAGATCTCTCACAGTAGTTTAATAAGGTAAGAACTGTTTTTTTTTTCCCCAACTCTCCTGGCTTCTCTTTCTTTCCAGTTTAGTTTCTTCTACTTTCTTCATTTTCTTAGATGCATTTTGATTTCTAGCTTCAGTTTCTTTGGGAAATCAATAGCTTGTTAAAGAAGATAGTGCTGACTGATAGAGCAGGGATAATGGTCCTGTTCATGAAATCACCATGCGAGTTTATAAAACATATCTAGGCTCTCCTCTCCCTTCCAAAAAGAGCTAAAGCAACAAATGAATTATAAATGTAAAGATAAATATTTTGGCTAGTGTTAGAGGGACAATAAAGAAATGAAAAAAAGTAAGTTTATAAAATGCTGGAAGAAATTTTTAGGCAATCAAAGAATAGTTATTACCATTGTTTTTGTTTTGATATAAAAAATTGAAACATATTAAAATATTACTATTTCATAAAGGAGCATAGTCCTCTAAAGTAAAGGGCATTGCCTGGGATGAAGCAATAGAAAATGCCTCCTTTGGAACCAACTATATTTCTGAGGAAATGTTGCTTTCAGAAATAGACACATAAAGTTAGATGACTAGAAAATCACAGTATTAAATTTTTGTTTTATTATTAATAAAAGTAACAGCAGAAAACTAAGGAAAATAATCAGACGAAAAGATACATTTTTCTTTTCAGGGATAACTATTGGAATATCATTCCAGACACTTTCCCTTGGCCAAATAACTAATTAGATACATGACAGACATTTTGATCAACTGCATTTACTTTGTAGATTTTTATTTTTCACTTAATAAGCACAAATGTGTTCACTATCTTAAATGAGTGCATAAGATTATTTGTTGCCACACTCATTCCTATGCTATACCAATATATATGTACCTACTTCTTCATCATTGCTAAAAGAGGAAATAAAGGTAAGGAAGCAGTGATAGAAGTAGAATGGTTAAAGAAAGAGTTAAAGGGAATAGGACAGGTAGATCAGGTAGATAGTAGAGGGCAGAAGTAGAGAGAATAATGAGAGAGCAAACTGTATGTAATGTATGTGTAGGTTTCTGTTCACTAGCTCTCTAGATAGCAAGCCATTTTCTATTTTCTCTGATTGCAAAGTTTATTGTCTAGTGAGTCCTTCAATGTAAAAATGAAGACCCTAGTAAACTAGGAAATTCTCTGGCTTTGGAATCAGAGACGTTCCTATTGAATTCCTTAGTAGCTTTCTGTCCCAGGGTTTTCTCAGCTGACTACTTTGATCTTTGTCTTCCTCTCTGCAGATTAGAGATAGCTGAATTTATCTTGTAAAGTGCTTGAGAACCTTAATTTAATTAGGTATTACAGTCTTTAGGAGACTAATAGATCCTGGGTAAGCACTCAAAAAGTAGAATTAGTCATACAAAATTGCCATTTTTACAGAGAGGAAAGCATCATACATTGGCAATTTTATGTTATTCAACCTAACTTTAATTTACTCCTTTATTTCAACCAGTTGGGGAACTGCAGACCAGTAATGCAGGCACCTGTCCCTGCAAAACCGTGCTGAAACAAATCCTGTTCTCTTGTCCAGGGCAAGACCTAGCTTTGCATGCCCTCTCCATGATGCGAATTATTGCCTGCTAATCACACCAAGGACACAGGATTCCACTTATGTATAATTCCTTCTATTGCTGCGGCATAACTGAACACTGGACAACTTCCTTGAACCTACTGTACCACTGTACCATGTATGGAGTTACAACTTTCTCCCCTATCTAATGGCTGAGTTGATTTCACTTCACTTACACTCATTTGAAAACAAATTAGAAAATGAATAATAGAATATCATTAGAAAACAAATATTCTATTCTGTCACTTCTTTCTGGTGATAACCAGAAAATGACCACTGTTCAAATGGAGCTTGAATTCATGTCACAGCAACCATCTTGCAGTTTTTGAAGAATTAGTATGTGGTTGCATATGTCTGTCCCTCTGCAGACAACACTTCTATCCACTTGGCAAACTTCTATTCCTCAGGCAAGAGAGAGCTCCTATGTCCTATTTTCACAAAGCTCTCTGAATGTCCTATGCAGACATACCTGTACACCCACCATGTTTCCCCTGTGCCTCTGTGTACAACCACCTGAGCAGTTTTACTGCAGTATATTCTGGTCTGAAGTGTGAGCTGTTGGAGAGGTGGAAAAGTATCTATACAGTGAAGCATTCCCAGTGTCATTCACAGCAACTTAAACACAACAGACAACCCCTCAAAATGGTTGTGAAAAATTAAAAACAAGTGAACTAGCCTCTTTTAAGAACAAATCACCTGCTTATTTATATTTATTTATTTTTGATATTAGCAGTCCATTCCCTTCCTCTTCCTCTGCTTTCTCCCTCTGTTCCTCACTCCTATTATTTCTCATTTTCAATTCGCTGTTAAAACAATTCTAATTTACCTCCTTGTTTAGAAGCTTATAGGGATTTTGAAGATGTTGATTTGCATGGGTATATAAAATGAAAAAATAATCACCCATATAAGTAAATAGACTCCCTGGCATCTTTCAACTGACTGCCATATTATCTCCCATAATAAGATGCCTTAGAGTCTGCACATTCTCCTGATAAGAATAACTGCTGTCATATTTTTTTTGTTTTAATTTGAACATTTTAAAGGCATTTGCTATTAGCACTAATTAGATGTATAAGAACATTCCTGAGCAAAGTAGATAGTCACAGCTAATTCCTAAAGAATTAATGATAGCAGCTAAATTGCCTTATAGATTTGCACTTTGGGTAGGGTTAAATTACCAAATAATGTGAAAACTGTTTAAAGTAAATTTGACATTTTATACAAGTCATGGTTTCATTATATTCATAATAATTTTGAAATTATCTTAATGTTATTCCAGATGAGCATTTGTATAAAATTACTTTAAAGTAAATAAGCTAATAATATGATAACACCAGTGGAGAGGATAATAACATTAGCCATTTATAGAACACTTTTTATTGTAATTATTATTATTATATTTTGGTTTTGTTTTGCATTTATTTAAATATCATACACACAGTTTGAATTGGGTTCCTCTAGTACAGATATTAGATATTTGAGACACTTTAAATTCTTTGAATAATTAGCATATTGGCAGAACTGAATCTATAATTTGTTAATTCACTTCCTAGTAACTTTGACATGATTTTCATATGTATGTATGAGTTTGTGTGTTTCAGAAAGTTACAGAGTTTTCCACGGAAATACGTTATACACTGAGAGAATATGTTTAATTCTTTAAATGACTTACTATATGGAAATGACTTTGAAATCTAATTTTTATAGGAAAATCTGAGAGGTAGTTTTAAATCAAGATTGACAACACAGCTGAGCTGCCAATGAAGCGCAATTCAAAGGGAAAATGAGTCCTTTCAAAGGATTTAAGGGCTCCTCTACAAGTTGTGGATCTGCACTGTAGATGATTCCCTGATTTAGAAACTTAAGCATTTCACTATAAAAAAAAAAAGAAAAACTGAGTTTTTTTCACACTGACCCTACTTTTTTAATGATGATGATGATGATATATAAAACCATTGTTATATATAAAAACAATTGTTTACCTTCTGAAAGCTTAGATCAGTAGTAATGTCTTACATATTTTATTATCTATCTATATCTAAAAATTGGGTGTCTAGTGGAGGAAAAGAAATACCTATGAATTTTTGTATTTTCTTTTTTTTGAAGACTAATAACGTGTGTATTCTATACACATATCACTGGAAATGCACAATACATGGTATCACAGAAGCCTTCACATGTTATAAAAGCACAAAAGCACACATAGAAGTAATGCCCAGCAATGTTCAGTTAGTAGTGAATTCTGAGGGAATTAAGAAGCTCAACTTTATCTCTGTTGTTATATTTTTCAAAGGAATAGAGAAACCCGAGCAAATACACCAAGTAGGTCATATCTATCTCATTGTGGAGGGGGTATATGAATATTTTGTCTACTTTTCCATGTATTTGAAATTTTGCACAATGAAAACAAAGTTGACAATTGGATCACAGTGTTGGGGGTTGATCATTTCAAACCTTGCAAATGCCACAGTGTTACATCATACTTTTTTTTTTTTTTTTTTTTTTTGACAGGCAGAGTGGACAGTGAGAGAGAGAGACAGAGAGAAAGGTCTTCTTTTGCCGTTGGTTCACCCTCCAATGGCTGCCGCGGCCGGCGCGCTGCGCCCGGCGCACCGCGCTGATCCGATGGCAGGAGCCAGGAGCCAGGTGCTTTTCCTGGTCTCCCATGGGGTGCAGGACCCAAGCACCTGGGCCATCCTCCACTGCACTCCCTGGCCACAGCAGAGAGCTGGCCTGGAAGAGGGGCAACCAGGATAGAATCCGGCGCCCCGACCGGGACTAGAACCTGGTGTGCCGGCGCCGCTAGGCGGAGGATTAGCCTAGTGAGCCACGGCGCCGGCACATCATACTTCTAAAAACGGAACATCTGTCTCTATGTGTTGGCTTTGAGCCAATTATTTGCATTCAGTTGAGCTTCAGCATGACTTTCTCCAACAGCATTAGGTCCGTCCACCTGTCAATGCTGTTAGGCAGTTTGACAGTGACTCCAGTAAACCAGCACCTCATGCTCAATCTGACACCAACACTTCTGTTTGTCCCTGCTGTTACTGTCTTCAGCCACACACCCCACCTCAGCCAACAATATGAAACAAAAGCATTTCCTTGAACTTAAGCTCTTCCCATTGATACTAAAACTGAGTCTCATGCTGCTGCCAGCTCTCTTCTCCACAGTCTCCACCTGATCTCCATGCAATCTTCAGATTGCATGTGATCTCCACACAGTCTTCATAAGATCTCCATCCAGTCTCCATGCAGTAATCATGTGATCTCCGTGTAGTCTCTGCATAGTATTCATGGGATTCCATGCAGTTTCCACATGATCTCCATACAGTCTTCACATAGTCTCCATCTGATCTTCATGCAGTCTTCATGCAGTCTTCATATGATACCCATGCAGTCTCCACTGGTCTTCATGTGATCTTCACATACTTTTTTCCCCAGAAAATTTTTATTTAATGTATGCAAACTTCATGCATTTCATAAGTACAACTTTAGGAACATTGTGATTCTTCCTACCATACCTACCCTCATACCTGCTGTCCCACCCTTCTTCCCCTTCCTCTCCAATCCCCGTTCTTATTTTTTACTAAAATCTATTTTCAATTAATTTTATACATAGAATATTAACTCTAGACTAAGTAAAGAATTAAACAAATAGTATGAAAAAATAACTGTTCTTCAACAGTTTTTTTTATTTCTTTTTTTATTTCTTCTGTGGCCCACTTGAATGAACATTCAAGAGCATGCTTATCAGTCTCCATGTATTTGCATATGTTCTACTGATTCTTGAGTTGTGGATATCCAGTTTCACTCCATTGTATTCAGAGAAGATTCATGGTATGATTTCGATTTTTTTGAATTTGCTGAGTCTTGCTTTATGGCCTAGAATGTGGTCTGTCTTAGAAAAAGTTCCATGTGTAGGTGAGAGATTGTGTATTCTGCAACTGTATGATGAAAATTTCTGTAGATATCTGTTAGGCTCATTTGTTCTATAGTGTTGATTAACTGTAGTTTCCTTGCTGATTTTCTGTCTGGTTAATCTGTCCAATTTTGAAAGTGGGGTATTGAATTCCCCATTAATATTGTATGGTAGTCTCTCTCCCTTTAGATCTATTGACATTTCTTTTAAATAGCCAGTTGTCCAGTAATTAGGTGCATATACATTTATTATAGTCATATCTTTCTGTTGAATTAATTCCTTAATCATTGAATAGTGCCCTTCTTTGTCTCTTGTAATAGTTTTTGTGTTAAGGTCTATTTAATCTGATATTAGGATGGTTATATCAGCTCTTTTTTCATTTCTGTTAGAAGAGAATATCTTTTTCTATCCTTTCACTTTCAGTCTGCATGTATCTTTGTTGGTGAGATGTTTCTTGTAGGCAACAAACAGACGGGTTTTGTTTTTTAATCCATTCATGCAGTCTGTGTCTTTTAACTGGGAAGTTAAAAGACAAGGTGACTATTCAAGGTGACTATTGATAAGTAACAACTTCACCCTGCCATTTTCCCATAAATGTTCCTACTTTGGATTTCCTTTGTATTTTACTGGGAGAATTTTCTGCCATCACCTCTTTCAAAGTGATGACCATTTTTCTGTGTTTCTTTGTATGGCACATCCTTAAGAGTCTTTGTAATGCTGGATGAGTGGTGATAAATTCTTTCAATTTCTGTTCTGTTATGGAAGGTCTTTGTTTCATCTTCATTCATAAATGAGAGCTTTACAAAGTACAGTATCCTGGGTTGGCAGTTTTTTTTTTTTTCTCTTAATACTTGGACTACATCTCTCCATTTTCTCCTCACTTGTAGAATTTCCAATAAGAAATCAGCTGTGAGTCTAACTGAAGATCCACTGAAAGTAATCTGGCATTTCTCTCATGAACATTTTAGAATCTTTTCTTTATGTCTTATTGTTGAAAGTTTGACTACAATCTGTCATTGTGAAGATCATTTCCAATCATGTCTATTAGGAGTTCTATATGCTTCTTGTACTTGAACATCCCTTTCTTTCTCCAAATTGGTGAAGTTTTCTGTAATTATTTCACTAATTAGGCCTTCTAGTCCGTACCCTCTCTACACCTTCAGGAACTTCTAACACCTGTGTGTTGGGTTGTTTGATAGTATATCATAAATCTCCAGTACTGTTTTTAATTTTTCTAATTTCCTTTTTTTTTGTCTGAAAAAATTTCCAAAGACTTGTCTTCTAGCTTGGATATTCTTTCTTTTGCCTCACCAAATCTGTTGTTAAGGCTTTCCACCACATTTTAATTTGATCTATTGAATTCTTCATTTCTAATATTTCATTTTGATTTCTCTTTGAAATCTCAATTTCATGGGAAAGTTTTTCATTCATGTCATGTATGGGTTTCTTTAATTTGTGAATTTACTTCTGACTGATTTTGAGTAATCCTATTATTAAAATGCTTGAAATAAAATTCAAAAGATTATCAATCTCCTCATCTTCACATTCTAATATTGAAATGTATTCCTTTAGGGGAGTCACATTGTTTTCCTTATTCTTGTTTCTTGAATTTCTGCATTTATTTTTAGGCATTTGTAAAGATACTTGTTGGTTTTTCCTCTAATACCTTTTATCTTTCAACTATGCTAGGCTTAGTGAATGTCTACACTTTCAATGAATATCAAGAAGTGTGTGCTGGGTGTGACCAGGGAGTCAGTACTGCAGAGTGGGGGGAGTATCTAGTTTTAACACCCAAGTTGGGTGCGGTAGATCTCCTCTTGTTAACAGATGGAAGGGAATGGTCACTTCTGTTGGTGTGATCATACCTTTACCTCCTCTCCTCCAAGGTGATCAATACCTGAGTGTTAGCCCCCATTGAGTGCAACATTCATCCACGTCCTGGTATGAACCACACATGATCTGCACAGTCCTCACTCCAAACACAGATCCTGCTTCAATGACCCGTCCCAGGCACCCAAGGAGTTCTAGTGTGTGAAGCTACACACAATGATTGCCCTGAGATCCAGCTACACCTGCAGCCTCTCAGGTAGCCATAGAATCCCCATACTCTCAGCACAGAAGGCTCCCATGGTCACTGGGTGCATAGATCTGCTCCACCCCCCTAGCCTATACAGTCCATAGAGAGGCAGACATTCCTCAAGTCAGCTGTCTATGGGTGCTCCACCTCGGCAGCTTGAGCCCCAGAGCTTGTGGTATGTTGGAAGGCTGGGAGTGCCTCGAAGTCTTACATGAGTGCCCAACCCCCTATCAATTCTCCCAGCCAGGCTCAAAATTACCAAGGAGTGTGGATTTTTCCCTCTGCTAGAAACTCTGGATCACATGCGTACACAAGAACCACTGGCTGAATGTTCCCTCTTTCAACTACTGCCACCAGTACCACTGAGAAGATGCCATCTTTCTCAGCCAGTTGCTATGCATGTGAACAAAGGCTTTTGCAGCTGCTGTTTATGCCCAAAATGGTGCCCACATACTCTCAGCTGGACACAAGACACTGTTACAGGGAGAATGGGGTGAGAGAAAGGTATCCCTTTTATTCCACTGGTTCTGAAGGTACCCTCTAGCCCCTAGGACTCCAGGCTGGGCTCACTCCATGCTCTCCCTCCTACCATATCACCATGGGTTGCTGCAATCTCCATTTCCAATCTGGCGCCCTCTCTGGCTCTCAGCTGCTGAAGTCTGTGTTGTGTCCATGTTTGTGCTGTATGTCTGCACCTTTCACACAGGCTCACAGCATTCCTCATCCTTCTGTAGAATTTCCACTATAGTTTTCTCTTTCATTCTCCCCTGAGAGTGCACTTCCTACACTTTTTGTTTTTTAGCTATTTATCCCTAGCTAGTGCAGTACATCATACCCTTTCCCACCATCTTGGAATCCCCACTACTCAGTCTTATTTGCAAGTTAGAGTTACACAGAGAGAGAAAGACAGGCAGAGAGAGAGAGAGAGAGAGAGAGAGAGAGAGAGAGAGAGAGAGATTGTTTTCCATCTGCTGGTGCACTCCCTATTGGCTGCAATGGCCAGGGCTGTGCCAATCCAATGATAGGAGCCAGGAGCTTGCTCTGGGTCTCCCACGGGGGTACAGAAGGCCCAGGGACTTGGGCCATCTTCCACTGATTTTCCAGGCCACAGCAAAGAGCTGGATCAGAAGTGGAGCAGCCGGGACTCTAACCAGTGCCCACATGGGAATGCAGCACTGCAGGTGGTGGCCTTACCCACTATGCCATAGTGCCAGCCCCCTCAGTCTTATAAAACAAGGAAATTCTATAATTTGTAGTAGTTTGGATAGATCCAGAGAAATATACCATGTGGAGAAAGACAAATACTGCATCATTTCACTTTGATGTTGAATCTAGAAAAGTTGAACTCATAGAAGCAGAGTAGAATGATGGACACAAGGACCTGGCATGGATGGGGGTAGAAACAGAATGATGTTGGACAAACAGTAATAGATTTCAGTTAGGATGAATAAGTAATGAAGATATATTTCACAGCATTGTGATTATATTTAATAAGATACACTTGAAAGTTTCTATGAGTAGATCTTAAAGCATAAAAATCATGCTAAGTATATCAGGTCATAGATATGCTCAGCAGCTTAATTCCATCATTTCACAATGTATACATGTATCAAAAATCAGATTATACACTAAAAATATATATAAATTTTATTTGTCAGTTATGCCCTAATAAAGATGGGCACAACTCGTTTAAAGAAAGAGATAAGAAAAAGAATGAAGAAAAGACAAAAGGAGATTGAGAAAGAAAGGGAAGGAAGGTAGGAGGGAAGGAGAAAGGGAGAAGGCAAGAAGGCAGGTTGGAAGAATGACTATTTGTTTAACCTAATGTCACAAAATAAACATATAAATAAATAGGCAGTTGTTGAGGTGGATTTCTTCTGAGAGGATTCATTCTGAGAGGAGGAGCATGGTGAGAGCAAGAGGCATGGAGTCACCACAAAGACCCCAGGAGTCAGTTAAAAGCCGGCCAGAGGTGAGCAGCCTGCAGACTCGTTTATTTCAGTTGCTACAGCTGCTTATATAGCCAAGGCAGCCAATCTGGTCAAGGGGCGGTCTATGCCCTAACCAATCACAGCCTGTTGCCAGGCAATTTCCAAAGCCATCCAATCACAGCCTGTTGCCAGTCAGGCTCTGTTGCCAGGCAGTTTCTGAAACCATCCAATCACGGCCTGTTGTCAATCAAGCTCTGTTGTCATGTGGTTTCCGAAGCCATCCAGTCACGGCCTGTTGCCAGTCAGGCTCTGTTGTCATGTGGTTTCCGAAGCCATCCAATCACGGCCTGTTGTCAGGCAGTTTCTGTTGTCAGCGGCCATCTTGGCATGACCTTCTCACCTTCTCATGACCTTTTCACTTTCTCATTCCACGACAGGCAGTAGTACATATCTAGAAGAGACATAATTAGAAAATAGGAGAAGGCTTATTTGTATTAGTTTTTTTATTACTTTAACTAAAATAACTGAGAAGAACCACTTAGGAGAGAAGAAAGTTTGTTTAAGCTCACAGTTTTGGAGGTTCACAGTCTGAGTTGAGGTGGCCCCATTAGTTTGTAATCTGATGGCGAAACACATGTGAAAGATCACATAGCAAAGCAGGAAGCAGAGAAAGGATATAAGCCAAATTCAAATTATTGCACCTACTCTCTCATGGGAACTACTTTACAAGGGTAAGTGCCAAATAACCTAAAGACCTTCCACTGGACTTCCTCTTAAAGACCATAACTATATTAGGTGTCCACACTCGATCCATTAATATAAGACTCTGGAGACCAAGACTTGAACAAATGGGTCTTTGTAAGACAGTCAAATTATTTTCCAAAACATAATACTCATGTAAATAAATCTCTCAGAATGACAAAAAATAAAGATATCTATATCCTAGGTGAATGTGCATAAAATGACTAGCTGTGTTTATGGTCAACATATTTATGAAACAAAGTGATTATGGAAGCAGGGATAAAAATTATTCATGCGGGCCGTGGGAGGTGCAGAGTTGTCACTTACCACAACTGCAACACTGACAATCGCATATGGGAGCCAGTTCAAGACCTGGCTGTCCACTTCTGATTCACCTCCCTGCTAATATGCCTGGGAAAGTAGTGGAAGATGGCCCAAGTACTTGGGCCCCTGCATACACATGGAAGACCAGAAGAAGCTCCTGGATCCTGGTTTCAGCCTGGCCCAGCTCCAGCCATTATGGCCATTTGGAGTGTGAACCAGCTAAGCCAATGCTGAACCCCTGATATAGCATTATTTCCCAGGGCAAGGGAGAATCAGCCACCTGAAGACAAGTCAGTTACCTTATACCTCTACAATTACAGAAATAGCAGCAATTTATCTTTACTGGAATAGATTGTTATTCCACTTATAGATTTGCTTTCTCTCCACAAATCCCACTGCCAGCACTACTGAATGCTTTCATAACCATTGTATTTTTTTTTTGAAAAATTTTTTTTTGACAGGCAGAGTGGACAGTGAGAGAGACAGAGAGAAAGGTCCTCCTTCACCGTTGGTTCACCCTCCAATGGCCGCCGTGGCCGGCATGCTGCGGCCGGTGCACCGCGCCTATCCGAAGGCAGGAGCCAGGTACTTATCCTGGTCTCCCATGGGGTGCGGGGCCCAAGTACTTGGACCATCCTCCACTGCACTCCCTGGCCGCAGCAGAGAGCTGGCCTGGAAGAGGGGCAACCGGGACAGAATCCGGCGCCCCGACCGGGACTAGAACCCTGTGTGCCGGCGCCGCAAGGTGGAGGATTAGCCTAGTGAGCCACGGCGCCGGCCACCATTGTATTACATACAGCACTACTTTTGACCAGAATACTCATTTAAAGAAAATAGGAAGTCCGGTAATTTTTCAGATTTCATTCATGAATTCTATCAGGTATGAGTGGCCTAATGTAGACTGGTGATATATTATACTGAAGGCACACTTCTTTTGGCAATACTTTGGTAACAACCTGAATTGAAGTATAGTGCTACAGGACTAGGTATGCTCTGAGCTAATGGTCTAACCAATAAGCTGCCATCTCTGCCACTGTCAGAATACATAGAATCTGGAACTAGGTTATGGAAGTGGGAGTGAGTTCTCATTTCCCTCATAACTCTGTCACTATACATTTACTTCCTGAAACTTTGGATTTTGCTTGTTTAAAGGGCTTAGTAACGATAACGCTTCCAAAAGGACGCATAGTGATTGAATGATAGCTCCACTGAATTGCAGTTGGAGACTTCTCCATAGTCATTGTGATTTATTTTTTTTAAAGATTTATTTATTTGAAGTCAAAGTTACAAGGCAAGAGGGAAAGATGAAGAGAGATCTTCATTCACTGGTTCACTCACCAAATGGATGCAACAGCAACAGCCAGGGCTGAGCCAGGCTGATGCCAGGAGCCAGGAGCTTCATCTAGGTGTCCCATGTGGGTTCAGAGGCCCAAGCACTTGGGCCCTCTTCCATTGTTTTCCCAGGCACGTTAGCAGGGAGCTCAATTGGAAGTGGAGCAGCCAGAACTCAAACTGGCATCCACATGGGATGCCAGTGCTGCACATGGTGGCTTAACCTGCTGTGCCACAGTGCTGCCCTCCCCCACCCTTTTTTTCTGTCACCGATCCAATGGGCAGCATAGTGGTTTATTGTCCTGACTTGAATGATTGATCTTAATTACCTGCAAAATAATGGCATGGTGGAGATGATCTGAAGTCAGGGGTTTCCTCAAGACACTTGATAGCATTGTCATTTCCAGAAGAACTACTTTGTGTAACATTATATACAACAACCCATTTTAGCCAGAAATACTAATGCTTCAGACTTTTCATGAATGATGTTGTGGTCCACCATAGAAAGTAAAGAATCCTAATCTGTTGGAGTACTATCTCAAAACAAAGGCAATACAAGTTGTGCAATGGAAGAAGAAAGTAAGGTATGGAACCACTTATAGAAATGGGCATTTTATTGGGGGACAGGGGAATCTTATACTTGCCTTTTTATGGATATATTTTTATATATCAGACATTTCCCCCTTCCTCCTTGTCACGCTATTATAGGATGTGTTAAACATGTTAACCGTGGTCAGTGCCATAAATTTAATCTTTAAGTAAGAGGATACCAAAAGGAGATAATGATTGACAGGAAAAAAGAACATTATCCAAAGATGAATTCAGGGACATGATGGAATCTGCATCTCAACTTTTTGAGCAGGCTAAGTCATGTTTTTGATTGATTGAGGAATATTCTTCTCATGTTAGATGGAAGCAGAATATTATTTATATCAATGTAATTTTTAAGTTTAAAATTTTGCTGAAACACAACTACAGATGCAAAGATGAAAGGTTTATTGCAGAAGGGAAGTTGGAAACACATTTTCCAGAATCTGCTTCCCTGTATAAACACAGATTCTGGTCTGTTAATAAGAAGTACTAGCATTAGATTTATAAGATAGAGAGGGAAAGACTCCACAAATAAAAGGAAATAGATGGCTAGATAGATCTAGAACAGTTATGAAGTTCAAATGAGCTATTTTATAGTCACAATATTTAGAATTACTTGTTTTCCTGACTGAAGCTTAACCAATTCAATGAGAAAACAAAAATTTTCTCCCCTGAGTTAAGAATAAACATTTATTCTTTATCAGCTTTCCTCCTGTCTAAACTCTGGAGGCATTTGAGCTTGTGATACTAGAATGCAAGACAGTTTTATGATATATGATAAAATAGATCTAAACCAGTCATTCGCCCTCAGCAGCTTTGAAAACTGTATATACATATATATATATATATATTAGAGAAAAATAAAAGTATAAAATACCATAACCTATGAGTCAAATGAAGGTAGTAAAGATAGCTCCAATCTTTCTCCTTACTGGGAGCCCTGGCATGTACTTTCTTCACTGCTTGCAAATTCTTCATCTGGCCTATTCTTTTGTAGTTTTCAGGTCACAACTTCAATGTCTATTCTTCCTAGATTAACCATTCAATTTAAATTTTACTATTAGATTTCTTATTCTCTTTCAGAGCACTTAGTTTTATCTTCACTGTACTAACTACCATTTGAAATTATTTTTATCATCCTTCTATATCATACATCTATATATCTATATCTATATCTAATATGTATATTTAGTATTTCTCTCCTCTATCAGACTCAGAAATCCAACTGATCTAAGGACACTAATTTCTTTTTAAACCACTTCGTAGATGGTTTCTTGCAAATAATAGATGATCAATAAATATCTGTGGGATGTATACATGATTAATGAAAGCAGATACTGTAAGGGAGAGTTGAAAACAATCTTTTTTGTAATAAAAACATCTGTTTTGTTTTCTTTTAAAACAAAAAGTATTAGTAATGATTCAGGGATGTCAGTCAATAAAGTGAAATAACAAAAGGGTTTCCTGTGTGGCAAAGGAGCAGAATAGTGCATTCTTACAATCACTAAAGACAGACTTTCCAAAGACTGAGATATAGGGAAGAAAAATGTCTTGCCTTTCTCACAGGCTCTTCAATTTCTATTGTTTCAACTGATGGTAGTTATATGCCTTCATTTTCATAAATTATCTATAAAATTAAAGTGTATCTCATGGTATTTTTAAAAGAAAACTTTTGGGTTCCTTAAAATAAATATATTTGATGGAGCAATGCATGGAGGTTATTTTCTAGATTTTTTAGATAGAAATTATTGCTTAATGAACAAAAAGACCAAAATAAAATTGAAAATGCTTTAATAATTTTGAGATGTACTACAAACACTGTACAAAGATATAACTCCTTCTTGGAAGCTACAATGATCAGTGCATTGACCTCTTTCTGCAACTTCATTAACCTTTTTCTATGGTGGTGATATTTGAGAGCTCTGCTATTTTTCTTATTTACAAATTTATAGTAAGATGCAAAGCTTTTTGGGGAAGGCTGCATTATTTCCAGTCCTACTCCAAGAAGAGAAAATCATGTCTACATTTAAATGAAATATAAAAACCTACAGTTTGTATAATCCATATACCATTTGTAATATTTAGACCAAAAGCGAATTTCCACAGTGCTCACAAACAGGGCTTGTGTGTGAATGATGTGGATCATTCCACAGTTTTAAACTGGATGAGTTTAATATTTAGAGAGACAGAAGTATTTACTTAATTTGTACCTTACTAGTGGACTCTGCCAAGGAAATGCATTTTTATTTTGATTGACTGAAACTCTCTCTCTGTTCAAATCTAAACATTCTATTTTAAATGGTGTGATAGTATTTCTGTTACTTCCTGTTGAAGTCAAGCAGTCTTCAGTTCATATCAAGGCTGTCACTTAACAGTTGGGTATTCTCAGTAAGAATTGAACAATACACTGGTTTCCAATCCCCTCATCTTTACAAAGAGCACAGTAATACCCATTTTGCATACATTGTAAGCAATTAATAAATGAGACTATCTATAATCATTGCTGTGATCAACATGAAGGAGCAAGTAGAACTTGTATCCTCTAACTTCCTTCACTCCCTTATAGTCATTGCCCTGAATGCAGCTGCTATTATAAGCACCGACAGCAGAGGGGGCTTTAATTTGGTGCAGGAGGATTTAGCATCTAAGGTTGATGGAACACAAAAAAAAGTTAATCTCTCCTAACTTGTTACAGGGTGTTGGCACTGTGGTTGTCTGTGAATAAACTTAATATCTTGATTAGCTCTCCTGAGAATGCCTCCAGAAACTGTTCCATGAAGTGGGAGGTGGAAGGATGGTTAATATCTGTGGTAGCTTTGAAATAGTCTGCAGAGGTCTGGTTGCTTGGAATCCTAAGACATGTGTTACCTTGACAACCAGAGGCAGCAGAAGGCTGAGCTTTGAGTGATTGTAGATTCTTTTGCAATTCCTTGTGGGGATGAATGATTTGTATGTCTAATCAATGAAAGGCAAAGACATGTTATTTAATAAGATTAATGAA
The DNA here is from genome assembly GCF_964237555.1 of Oryctolagus cuniculus. NCBI lineage: Eukaryota > Metazoa > Chordata > Mammalia > Lagomorpha > Leporidae > Oryctolagus > Oryctolagus cuniculus. Next base: position 189,078,234 of record NC_091432.1, on the reverse strand, counting down.
GCTCACATAAAGCATTCTGTATGCTAGGCCCAATGGTGTGGCTTCTGTAGAAATGTAGTTAACATTCCTCAGGAATGTACTTAACATTTCTGGAATGTAGGCTCCAGGGAGGTCAAAAACCTCCTTTAATATGGGGTGAAATTCCAAGCTGGTCTTGACTATACATTTAGTTTTCTCTGAAATACAGTCTTAGAATTTGTCCTGAGTGCTATGGGGAAGATTTTTTTTTTCATCTTCCCCGCCCCCCCCCAACTGTTGATGATCTGGAAAACAGTTGAATGACATCTAAATCTAGTACTTTCCTTTAGAAGTTAACAAGACATCAGGTCTTTACCATCAGCCAAGCGACAAATGAAAAGGTTTTATTTGGTATTTTTTGTTGTGTTTATGGAAATTCTGGGGCATCATTTTGCTGTCTTTTCTTCATTTTCTATACTATTTGTATCATGATCTGGTTGTGTCTTCCATCTGCAGCCTCTTGCTTATTCCTTTCAATCTGACTATAGTAGCCATAATTCTCAGATGGTAAACACAGAAATCCACTATCTTCATGGATCAATAATAGAAATGTTTTGGATGTTATATTGTTTATGTAACACATTCTCCAAAGTCTTAGGAGGTCAAAACAACTCTTATCTCACACAATTTCTGAGCTTCAGGGATCTGGGAGGGTCTTAACTGCCTGGTTCTTCCTCAGCGTTGCTCACCAGGTTGTAGTCAAGCTGCTGAGTGGAGCTGTAGTCAGAAGAACTGACCAGGATGAAGAATCCACTATGAGTCTGAAATCACTCAAAACCCATACTTGTTCAGCTTGAGACTATAGGCAGGAATCCATTCTTCATTACTTGACCCTCTGCATAGGGCTGTTTTCTCAACAAGGCAGCTAGCTAACCCTTCAGTCAGCAATGAGACAAATAGCAAGAAAATCTCTTTTATTATCTGCTCTCTGAGCTGAGTTATCATCATTTATGCATTATTCTCTTAGTCACACAGACCAGCCCTGGCACAATGTGGGTGGGGACTCCACAAGAGTATAAATATCAGGAAATAGGTCACAGGGGTTGGGAGTTGGAGGCTCATGTATCTTCCCTCCTCATTTTGCCAGAGTGCGAAAACTTAGTTTCAGTGATTGGAAAGTTTTCCCAAAGTCTCATTCCTAGAACTTTGTATAATTCTCCACATAGTAACAAATCTAAGTTTATTTGTGTTGTTGTGGTTTTGGTGTAAAGAGGGGTAGACAAGAGGATGAGAGGGCTGCCATATCTAGTGTCTGGCATTATTGCCATACTATCATAGACATTGTTAACATACCTACCACTTAATATCAAGCAGGAATACTATCATTTAGTGCCCTCAAAGTATTAGGATGCTTGTAAGCACCCTGCATTTCATACAGAGGGTGAGAAAGTCCTGGATCTTCACTCCAATATGGTAGCTCGTAGCCACATATAGCCACTGGACACTAGAAATGCAATATTCTGAATTGAAATGTGCCATAAGCATATAAAATACTCTACCTGAAAAAATGTAAACTATCTCATTAATGTTTCTATATTGATTATGTTGAAAGAATTTTTGGATATATGGAGTTAAATATCATAGTGACAATAATATCTTTGTATTTACTTTAAAAAATAGCTGCTGATAAACTTAAAAGTGCTTATGTGACTTGTATTTGTGACTCATCTTACATTTATATCAAACAGTGCTATTCTGGACACTTGATAGAATATGGCAATATGGAATAAGGGTCTTCACAGCCAGTACAAGAGCCTGAGTGTCTTTCAAAGGTCATATTTGGTGAAAGTGCAGAATAATATTTGGCTTCAAGTAATAAAAGTCACAAGTAAAATAATAGTGTCTGGGAGCAATGATGAGTATAACAGATGCCGTGAATACATTCATCATCCAATAAACTGTCTCATTTTCCCAAAAACACAAAACACCTCAACTGTTTGTCAGAAGTGTTGTGATGGCAAGAGTGTCCTCATCCTAGGAGTGTGGAGGATGGAGTAGCCCAAGTATTACTTGCCTTGAGAGTAACCATAAAACAAAAGTGGATAGGAACTGACAGATAAATATCCCAGTTTCTTTGCTCCATGTGTAGGATTCCACTGTCTTGCATTTCACATCCTTACCTAGGAATGGGATACATGTGGAATCTCTGCCAAACTGTAGAGTCCTAGTTGCATCTAGAGTAACCAGCTCAATAGCACATCCTGTTCATGCCTTCTTCTCCTCCTGCCACTTGCTGGTCATTTCTAGGATAACTCACTTCCATGACAAACTTCTTTCACTCAATCTTTTTTGCAGGACTTGGTGCTAGAGAAGTGTAATCTAAGAGCAATCATGCTTGTGCCTGTAGGAGTGCCCAGGCTCAAAGATAGAGAAAGAAATCTGTGCATTTCTGGTTAGTATCAGTACTCACAGGTCAACTTGACATAATATGTTTCCATCCCTAAGTGTTTTCCTAGTGTGTTGGTCTGCTTGTCCTCTGGACTGGCCCATTATGTCTCATTCTTCTGTCTTCCTTAATGTCTTACCTTCTCCCCTCAAACCAGCACCCTATAGTTGGCTCTGTTCATAAACTCTTGCAGAAGGCAAATTGAGCCATGTTCTAGAAAATATTGGGCCATGTACAACAACCTAAAGGTTTTCTTTTTTGACATTTGTAGAAGGAAATCGGTTTTCTTCCTATGAGGATAGGACAAGAATGACAGTTTACATTTTACCATCTTCATATTGGGAAAGGTTGGTATTTTCACCTTCCTGTTTTCTTCATGATGGATCAGTCTCAATTTAGTGCCTGTGTGTGCAATTTCACCTAGAAGGAGGACAGAAGTCACACTGCCTTGTTTTGGCTCGGTAGGGTAAGAACCTTGGAGATAGTGAATGAAAAAGACTTAACTGTCATATGCACGTCTGAATGATGATCCAACAAAATCAGAATGTGCAGAATGTGCTTTTCTGGGGCACAATTACCTTGTGATGTATAAGACATGCTGTCTCGGTGTCTATGTTGCATTAAAACAAAAACAGTAATAACAAATCTTTGATTCTAATAGGAAAAGTTTTTTCTTATTTATGAAACTTTCACAAATTTATTTTCTTTCTTTACACAATACTGTGAAGGAAGCAACAATTGTGTAAATGATAATCTTTTATTTGGCAACACAATCCTACCCTTCTACACCCTTGCAACAGTTATTTTGTATAACCCAGTTTTATGGCTTTAAGGACACAATAGGCCTAGAGGAGTAAATAACATTGTATACAAAAATCATTTGCAACATTAATTTACAACAGGCACTTGACCATCACATTGATTTATTATCTCAGCTCAATCTACTCTAACACCTAGTTTTTTTGTCTTCCTCCAATCTATCAATTATCCAGATAAAACCCAATTGTTTCATTTCTCAATCAATATCAATATCCTTCCTATTAGTCTGGCGCTTGGTTTTAAATGCCTTTTAGATGATGGTCCTTTTTGGTGTGCTCCAAAAACTATTCCTTGGATATGACCAATAGTTGGTATCTTTGTAGACATAGATTTTCAGTGAGCACTGGAAATTGATATACAAATTACTTTTGCCATCTTATTTTTCAAACATATTTCTTTGGAAATTCCATTGATAAATATAAGCAGAGATGTGTCGAGAAAGTAGCATTGTTGGAAGACTGAGTTGTATAATAGCAAGTGCTAAATAATGACTGACAAAAATATTGAGAAAGCAGAACATATCAAAAGACCTTGATATTCCAAATAAGAAGTAAATTAATGTGTTAGAGAGTGATGCCATCTTACCAAGCAAAGTGAACGCCTGTTACCAAATCATCAAGACATCAGTCAGTATTCCTAGTGGAAGTAACTGTTTACATTTCTATGGCAGACACAGTGTTATACTAGAGTGTAAGCTCCATAAAGACAGGATTTTTGTCTGTTTTCCCACTTTATCACAAGCTCCCAACACAGTGCTCGACTCTTGGAGAACATGCTCACACTTTTTGAATAAATGAATACCTAAATGACTAAATGAATTTAACAAATTAATATTCTGAGGTCACTGATATTTCATGGTGTCTTAGAAGGAAAAAATATATACGCATGCTTGCAGGAAGAAAGTTGAACAGTCCCTTTAAATTTTCTCAAACCTTCACTCTAATGAATCCTGAGGAAATTCAGTTACATTTTGCATTTTTCAGTTAGGAATGATCTGGCCACAGGGAAGAATGATATTTTTAAAATGCAAGGAAAATAATCCAACAGTTTAATCTGCAAAATGTTTAGCAAAAATATCCTCTCCATTAACAATATGGTGCAAGAGAGAGTCTGGAGGTCATTAGAGGACCTGAAAAGATCCTGCAATGTGTTTGCACAAGATTAGCCCTTTATGGAAAAGATGTATTCAGTGTCGATATGGCCTCATGTCAGGGTTGCTGGCCTTAATGTGTGGAACTTTTCCAGTTCATCAAGGCAGACGTGCCCAGAGCTATTTTCTGGGTTTGAAATAAAAGAACAAGCTGTAGTAAGCTTGAAACCTTTGTTACTATTTCTATTCCTCTCTTTTCTAGTTCCTGCACTCTCTTGTAACCCACCTGTTTTTTCCTTGCTGAGTAAACAGAGCAAACCATATGGCAAGTTATGATAATATCCCCCAACCTTCCACCTCCCAACCATGAATTTGGCTTTAGTTTTAACATCAAGGAGTTTCAAAGGCTGAAATTGCAGTCATTCTTCTCTGTTTATTTTACAGACTCAACTCAGAACTGTTTCCCCAATGCTGTGAAGGAACTCAAACTCTATTTAGTGCTACTCAAGCATGGCTTATATGCTGTTCTTCTGCCCTGTTTCTGGTTCGGGAGTTCCAGAAAATATATCATCAAGTATAGTGCTTTGGCATGGTGAATACCCAAAACTGAGGGACTTCGCAAGGGCTTCAGAAGGTTTCATTCCAATCTTCTCCTGTCCTCATATCTCCTGGCCATCTGTCTCCCTCTGAGGTTATTCGCAGGAACTGGATTCCTCTTTTCTAAGGCCGATCCTAGAAACTAGAACATTACTCTAACCTTCTGCTTTCTGTATAGGAGCTGGCCATAAGGAAGACTCTCATGAGGTCACAAGGCTCTTATTGCAGAAGTGATATTGCCTCATATATGGATTAAGAGCAAAATGAAGATAAGCCTTGCTGGGCCTCCCCTGTCAGTCTGTTAATATTAGATCATCCCCTTTTGTCCAATCTCATTTCTATACAAATGTCCATTCTTCATGGAGCATAAACAGGCAAATGAACAGTTTTCTATGGTTCTTTGTGTCTTCATTTCTGAAGGATCCCATGTCATGTAAAACTGTGGCTAAGTAAATTTATTATGCTTCTGTCTTGTTAATCTTTTATTATACAAGTTTTGAACATGACCTTTGTGTTGGGGAAGAAGAGTAACACAGGTTTTTGCTCCTGTCCAAGATAGTCTTGAATTTATTTATTCCCAATATAAATCTCTCTCTTTGGTGCTAAAAATCTGTGTTTACATTTGAACACACATTCAGATGTTTTGATTTTGACTTGAAACTGTGTATTTTATAACTGAATTTGAAGAGTAGGCAAAGAAATATTTTGGATCTTCAATAAGTTCAAGAGAAATATAAAATGTACATTTTCTTTTCATTCCATCCGAAGTATTCAGTCAATATGGAATATGTTACACTGCAGAGTTGAAACACACAGACACCTTAAAATGCAAAGAAGGCTACATTCCCATTGCTGGTTGTGAGAAAGTTTTTTCCTACCAAATCACTCAGGGTTGTAGCCTGAAGTATCAGTCACCGTCTGAAACATTGCTGACCATAGTACCAGGGAAAGTTAGAACAGTAGAGTAGTGTTTCTCACATTTTTAAAACATTTTAAAAAATGTATTTGCTATATATATATACATATATATATATATAGAGAGAGAGAGAGAGAGAGAGAGAGAGAGAGATCTGTCATCCACTGTTTCACTCCCAAAGAGCTGCAACTGCCAGGTATTGGGAAGCCAAATCCAGGAGTCTGGGACTGCTTCCAGGTTTCTCACATGGGTGACAGGGGCCCAAGCCCTTGGTCCATCTTCTGCTATTTTCACAAGTGCATTAGCAAGAAGCTGAATCAGAAGCTGAGCAGCTAAGAGTCTAATGGGTGCTAGAATATGGGCTGCAGGGGAAGCTTTCCAAGTTGTGGTTCACTCTGCTGAGCCACAACTCCAGTCTGGCCTGGTGTTTTTTCCATATTTAATTTACATAAGTTCACCTGGTGGTCTAGGGAAACTGTTGAGTTTGATTCAGAGCATTTGAGCAGAGTTTGAGAATCTGCAATTCTGTGAAAAGTTTAGGTGCTGCTGCTGCAGCTGGGTCACTCAACATAGTCTGAGTAGCACAAGCTAGCTCTACTTGCAATGAAATGTGCTAGCCCAGAAATACAATTTCATCAGGCACCACTGTTCCCAACATAAGAAAGCTGGAAGTAAATCCGATCAGGTGCCCAGATGCAAGAACTGCAAGTGTTTGTGATTATCCAGAAACGTTCACATGGTGATTTATTTAGCACAGAAGCAAAATAATATTTTTGTAGAGATTCTTAAGCTCAACTGGTCAATGGTTTAAAGTGTTAATTAAAAAATTGGGTAAAGATTCTCAACTTTGTGTTATATATCAAAATCAATAATGGGGATTTTTAAAAACAGAAATATTTAATGATTCTGGGATAAGTCTTTAGTAGAGTTTAGATATTTATAAATTTTCTTTTTTAAAACTGCTATATCCAGATTGAAAAAAGCACTGAAACAGGGGTTTCTAAGCACATTTTGAAGATGTAAAAGCACAATTTGAAAAATGCTTTCCATGTTAATATCCTGTACCTAAAATCAATAAAATATATCATGTAAGTTTTAACTATTTTTTATAATTTAATATTAATTTGTGCCTGTGGCAATAGGCATATTTTAAAAAGAAGTCTGCCAATTGGAAAAAAAAAACTTGCTTTTTTTTTTTTCTTTTTTAATTACTATGAATACCCAAGGGAAGGCCTTCCATTTTTAGGGAGTCACCTCCATATCATTATTCAAATTGCTCAAATATCCAAGTGCCTAACTATGTAACATTCCCCCAAATGCTGATTTATTCAAGTTTGTGAAGTAGCTTAAAGAATGAAAAAGCAGTCAAAGAAAATTGGAACACAGGAAAAACCTAAATAAAGGGAAGGAAGGCAGAAAGAAAGGTGCTGACATATGGCCTAAAAGCACAGCCGTAGACTGAATCCTTTCAGCACGTACAGAATTAAATCCCAGACCCTACTTTAATGATTATGACTATTGCTAAAGTGCTTCTTGTGTGCAAATTACTCAGCTTTGTTAAAATTCAGTTTTCTCATATTTAAAGTGGAGAAAGTAGTTACTACTAAGATGGTTGTTAAGCTAATTGAAAGAAGATACCCAAATCTCTCAAAGGCTGGTATATTGCTATGCCTCAAAAAGGGCAGTTAAAAAGAAGGGAACTTACCTCAATACACATGATCGCACTGATTTAAAGAAATGCTGGTCTCCACCATTTTGATGGGAACAATCTAATACCTACAAAGTGTTAAGATCCTCCTTAGTACTCTACAATATTATGCTGCGGTGAAGTTTGGGGTTAAGGGTTGCTATTAGCATGCTTACAATTAATGAAATGTAAGCTGTCTTTGTTAGGCTGCTCCAGTACAGGCTTTGGATAAAGGCAATGAAATGATAAAGTGTGCAACATGGGAAGAAGATATCATAATAAGGTCTACTTCATTTCTTAACTTAGTGGTTATTAAAATAGCCTCTTGAATTTCTGATATGTACCTGTCACTTCCTAGATCGGTGACCAGGGGCAAGGGACTTACTTTAGGTTTTCCTAAGAGTTTCTTTTTCCATGAAATGGGTGGTATAATAATAATAATAATAATCACAGTATTATGCTCAACACTGCCTTTAAAAAAAAGGGCTTATAGAGTTTCTGGTTCACATCACTTAGGTTTTGAGTTGGTTTGTGACCAAGAAGGCCTTAATGTTCTGTTTAGCTCCAATAAACATGAGGTTTCTTCCTGAGGAGATTCCTGATTTGCCTTTTCTTAGGTCATTTACCTTAGACAATTGTAAAGTCTTTTCCTGACTTTTTAACATGTAAATCTTCTCCCAGCCTCCTGCCAGCTTTACAACCTAGGATTCTCTTTCTCAAGAAAGTCAGAGCCAATTCCTTGATGTGTTATCTTTGAGATAGTGTTCCTAAGTCCCAGTCCAGTTAAGAAAGGAGCCTAACTTCTATAAGCACCAATTCGCAAATATGAATGGCCTAATCACATAGCACACATGCCCCTACGTTCCTTTACTTTTTTTTCATAAGCTTACACCAATGATTAAAAACTCTCTTGTGAGCTGGCGCTGTGGCTCACTAGGCTAATCCTCCGCCTTGTGGCGCCGGCACACCAGGTTCTAGTCCCGGTCGGGGCGCCGGATTCTGTCCTGGTTGCCCCTCTTCCAGGCCAGCTCTCTGCTATGGCCCAGGAATGCAGTGGAGTATGGCCCAAGTGCTTGGGCCCTGCACCAGCATGAGAGACCAGGAGAAGCACCTGGCTCCTGGCTTCAGATCAGCGCGTGATCAGCGCGATGCGCCGGCCGCGGCGGCCATTGGAGGGTGAACTAACGGCAAAAAGAAAGACCTTTCTCTCTGTCTCTCTCTCACTGTCCACTCTGCCTGTCAAAACAAAACAAAACAAAAAACAAAAAAAAAAAACTCTCTTGCCTTTTATTTCATTGGAATTGAGTTCAGTCTAACTGAGTTATCTTGACCATTCTTACTGCAATGTTAAATAAAGTCCTCTTTGCCTGTTTAACACTATCCTGTGAAATTGTTCTTTTACAGTTAGTTTCTTTTTAAGTCAAAGGCCTTTTCCAAAGTTATCCTTCATTCTTTAGTCCTAATTGTAGGTTAAAGTTATAGAGTCGGCATACCACTAAGGTTTTGAGCATTCCTCATGCCCTGTATAGCATGTGAAAACCACAATAATCCAAGATTAATTGAAAATTCCTTATATTACATTATTTATCTGTGAGTATCATACTGTTAGATTTTTTCTAATTTAAATTGGAATACATCTAGAATATCAAGCCACATTCCTCATAGACTGCTTATTCTGTCATTCATTATAAAGAAAATACTAAGTTCTTAATCAATTTTTATTAATATAATAAGAAAGACAATGCTAAATAATGAAGTATACATATTTATATACAGTTATTTATTTTTACACCGAATATCATTTTTTCTAAAAGAGCCAAACATCAGGTGCTCTAAATTGAAGAACTCTTAATATTGCAAGATTCCAATTTTAAGAGGAATAATTTAACCTAGAATATTTCTTATCTTTTCATAAAAGTAAAATGTTTATCTGAATGGTTTAAGTTCAGGACCGGCGATATGGCATGGTAGGCTAAGCCTTTGTCTGCAGTGCCAGCTTCCCATATGGGCACCAGTTCAAGTCCTGGCTGTTCTTCTAGTCCTGTTAGGGCCTGGGAAAGCAGTAGAAGATGACTCAAGTGCTTGGGCCCCTGCACCCACATAGGAGACCCAGAAAAAGCTCCTGGCTCCCCTCTCTCTGTCTGTAACTCTACCTCTCAAATTAATAAATAAAATCTTAAAAAAGAGAAAGGTTAAATTCTTCTGTTTTGCTCTTTTATTAATTTTTGAGTTCTCAATGATCAAATTGGTAGAAAATATGAAATATAAAAGTAACTTTTTTACATTCTCTGTCTCTATTGTCTGATTACATGTCTTTCTGCTATCCAACATAAAAGCAACCATTGAAGAGATAGTTTGAATGAATTTGTTCATTTATTTTTTATTCATTGATTAAATATTTTTGTAATGGTTATATATTAGGCACTAACTAATGTGTCAATAAGGTGTATTTTCTTTTTTTAAATTTATTTTTATTTTATTTGAAAGGCAGAGGGAGAGAGAGAGAGACGTAGAGGGAAGAAGAGATCTTCTATCTGCTGATTCATTCCCAAATCCCTGCAACAAAGGCTGGGCTAGCTGAAGCTATGAACTGGAACTTCATCCAGGTGTCCCACGTCGATGGCAGGGACCCATGTGCTTGAGCCATTATTTGCTGCTTCCCAGGGTGCACATTAGCAGGAAGCTGGATCAGAATCGGAGTAGCTGGAACTCAAATCAGCACTGCAATATGGGATGAGGGCTTCCCAAGTGGTATCTTAAACACTGTACCAAATGCCCATGCTGACATACCTTCACTATGAGCTATGATGGAGCTGCTCACAGAAAACCATTCATTCATTCATCCCCTCATTTAGAAAAGGCGAATTAAAATATTAAAAATCCGACTTAAACTGTCAGATTGCTGTTGAGGCAGTCACGAAATCAGAGATCTGAAGAGAGGGGAGAAAAAGCTACTTTTCCTCTTGCTATATCTGCTAATTCTGGTCCTGGGCAAGTGAAACCCTAAGAACCCAGGCAAAGGACTAAAACCAAAACAGAAAAGCCGAGGAGGCATCGGCAATAATATGGGGATGACAAATAGATTTTGCTGGGAAACCAATTTAAGTCCCGGGGACTAAGGATATCAGAGAGCCAGGGATGGGGAGAAGGGAGCAGTACACTTTGGGTATGTCCTTTGAGGCATGCGCTGAATCCTTATTATGAACCTACCCATAGGCTAAGGAGCAAAATAGAAACTTGTTGCCTCAGAGAGCTGTTTTCAGCATACCCAGGTAGCTGAAGAAACAATCACCGTAGTCAGGTCTCACCAAGAGAGAGGGCTCCAATAACACCTCGGGCTTTCAGTCTCGCACAGCCGCGATTGGGGGGCAAACCCAAGCAGCTGAGCCTTGTGAGCACCATAAAACAACTAGAAATCAGATGGGTCTCAACTGGATTGCGGTGATTATGTTACTCAGGCTGCCTCCCAAGGAAGGTGAAGAATGAGAATGCAGCACAAAAACTACAGTTTTTCACATATAATTTCTGATATTCAGGCAAAAATTCCATGCACACAATGACACATGAAAGAAGAGGGGATTAGAAAACAGAAACTGCTGTGGACTGAACTGTACCCTCAGTAAATTTACAAGTTGAAACTCTAACCCTCAATATGGCTGTATTTTTGGTCAGAGAACCGGAAGTGAGTAATTAAGGTTAAATAAGCTCTGAAGGGTGGAGCCCAGATCAAATAAGAGTTCCTCTCTCTTGCTCTCCACCTCCTTCCCAAGGCACACAGAAGCGCTCATGCGGGTCCACAGCAAGAAGGTAGTCCTGGACTTCCTGGAAGAGATCCCTCACCAGGGATAAAATCATCAGGCACCTTGACCTTCAGTTTCCGAGCTTCCAGAATTGTGAGTATTACTTTCTGTTATTTAAGCCGCTCAACCTGAGTTACTTTGTTTTAGGAGCCTGAGTAGACTAGTGCAGAAACATACCCACAAATAAATGCATTGCACTTTCGAAGCACGTGTATGATTCGATAACGGATTCCAGAGAGCTGCTGCTCACATCTTTGCAGCTCCTGGTGTGGCATCCTACACTCTGACGACACAGCAGATTCCAGCTACTCCACTCTAGCCACACTTTGATGTCATACTCTCAATCTAAGTGCAACTCTCATGTGCTCCTTGAGTTTTCCCCTCTTCATCGCAACCTGGAAATTTCCACCAATTTTGAGAAGAAATCTCAAAATTCATAGGCTTACTTGTTTCCATCTCTCAAGAGTCACAGCCCAGCACCACTTATTTGTCTCATTATCTAAAGCAGTTTTTCATATTTTGACCAGTTTTTATGTCATTTACTATGGGAGTTCAGATTCTGTATCAATTACTTGCAGTAAAAAGGTGAATTCTCTCCACTTATGTAAAACGTTTATTAGATCTATAGTAAACTTTTTAAATCCCAAAATGTTATCAACAAAAGTCCTTCAGCAAAATTCATATTAGTAGTAAATTATTACATAACAAGGGTTTGGAAAAAAAGGACAAGAATGCCTGCTAGAACTGTTTGAATTCAACATTATTTGGAGGTTGTTGCCAGTTCAATAAAATGAAATGAAATGAAATGAAATACATACTAATAATTCCAGAAAAGGGCTGCAAGATAAAGCTACAAATATTTCTGACAAAAAATTTAGAAGACCTAAATAAATGTAGGACTCCTTTGTTTTTCATGGGTTAGAAGATTTTTAATTTAAAAGATGATGGCAATGTTTTTAAAATTAACATGTAGAAAGTTAAAGTAATTCTAACAGTTACTTTATGGTCAATTAGTTGACATAAATGGGAGGGAAAATTGAGAAGGAAAACATTTGAAGATTTACTTTACTAGATATTCAGATTTATTTTAAACCTTTAGTCATTGAGGTAGTGTAATATTTATCATAACAACAGGCATATAAAACAAATAGAGCAGAAAGTTCATAAACAGATCTGTGTATGCAGCCACTTGTGATACAGGTAGAGAAAAAATAGATTTTTTTTCCACTTTGTAAATGTGAATATCTGGACGTAGGTGTACAATGTAACTCAAAATTTTGCACTTTGGCATGTGCTCAGCAGAAATATATCTAATATATCCCCAAAACATTTGTAGAGGAATGTCTGTAACTGTTACTCATAACATAAAAAAGCCTAGAAGAAACCAAGTGTTTATCAATAAATATGAAATTTTTTATGTTTAGATGAAACAAAGGTATGGGTAAAAATATGGCATATTCATATAAAGTAAATAGTGTACTCATTTAGAGAGTAAACTATTGATATATGAACAACATTCATATATATATGAACAATATAGTTAATAAACGCATGCTGAGGCCATAGCCAAAAGAATACATTATTAATCATAACATTTATATATAGTTCAAATGCAAGTAATAATAATACAAGGATAATTTAAAAAGTACAGATAAGACTGGAAGTAAAAGACAAATTTATTTTATTGCAGAAAATGTGAAATCCATACCTAGTTATTTCATGAACCTTATGAAAACTCCTGGTAAACACTGATTTCAAAAATTTTTTGCTCCAAAACGAATATCTTTTAATTCAATTTTTCGCAAACTTTTTGAAATACCCTTGTATATGGCAATAAAAATCATGGTGATGGGCTGTCACTGTGGCTCACTAGGCTAATCCTCCGCCTGCAGCACCGGCGGCCTAGGTTCTAGTCCCGGTTGGGGCGCTGGTTCTGTCCCGGCTGCTCCTCTTCCAGTCCAGTCTCTGCTGTGGCCCGGGAGTGCAATGGAGGGTGGCCCAAGTCCTTGGGTCCCTGCACCCGCATGGGAGACCAGAAGCACCCAGCTCCTGGCTTTGGATCCGCGCAGTGTCGGCCGTAGCGGCTATTAGGAGAGTGAACCAATGGAAGGAAGACTTTCTCCTCTCTGTCTCTCTCTCTCACTGTCTAACTCTGCCTGTCAAAAAAAAAAATATATATATATATATGTGTATATATATATATATAAATCATAGCGATGGTTACCTTTGGGATGAAGTCATTCCTGGGAAGGGATGTAAGAAGCAATACTGAGTTGTATTTGTATTTTATGCTTTCACTTAAGTGGTGATTACCTAATAGTATCCATTGTCTCTACTATTCATCAAGCTCTAGACTTGTAATTTTTATGCTTTTTGTTTTTGTATCTATCTTTCTGTCATCTATCAGCCATCATCATCATCCATCAATATGTATATAACACCAAAATAAAATTCATAAAACATAAACATTTATGCTAAATACACTAGAATAGAAGACATTTATGCAGAAAATTCAAATAATCACAGCATATATAAGCTATTATAAAATTCCAAACATGAGATGACTTTCATAGTTAAGAATATATGAAGATTGTCTTGATTTTGTGGAGGTAAACAGACTTGGGTAATAAAGAATTTTTTTTTTCTGAAAGAAATTTGAGATGAAACTAAAAAGTAAAATAGATTATTGAGAGGAAGAAATGAGTGGTCAGTCATTCCAATAGGTGAAAAAGAATCCCCTCCTAAAATTGATTAAATATGTAAGAAAAATTTACAGCAGTTCTTTTGTTCAAGTTTAATCAACAATCTGAAATAACGTTGAAAAGAAATGTAGTTTTTGTATGGGATTGTGGGAGATTGATTTCTACAAAGATACCAAGATCTGTGTATGCTCAAATTCCACATAGGAGAACACAATGGTATAAAAATTGTGTAGGACCCACACACAGAGTTGTATATATCTTAATATGCAACTATTTATAATGCTTTATCAGATGTAAGTACCATGCAAATTGTTATTCTTCCGCATTTTTTAAAGAATAAGGACAAGAAAAATCTTTAAGGTGTTAAGTACAGATGTAACTTTTTTTCCTCAAATATTTTAATCAGCAATTCTTTGAATTCACAGACGTAGCACCTGTATATATGGAGGGATGACTGTATGAAAGACATTGAATTACTTCAGATAATAGACTAAGGAATTTAGATGTCTGTAGGTGCCAGAGAGCCATTTAACATTTATGAGCAAGAAAAAAGCATGATCAAAATTATGCTCCAGAAAAAATAAATCCATTGACCTTAAGATTATTGGAAGGAGAATAAAATTGATGTAGCAAGAAAATATAAATGGATGTTATGAAAATCTAATTCATTGTCATTTAGCAAACACTTATTAAAGGTCTGCTGACTGGCTTTGGCAATAATTAGTGAACATCTCCATTAGATCACTCAAGTGGGAGGGTAATGAGTGGCATACATGACATCTTTATTAAGGACCAATTGGAATAAGTATTTATCGAGTACTGCTAATAAAATTTGGTGGCAGTTTATGTTTTAAGGATACATATAATTGCCATTAGCTCACAAACAGTAGCCTAAATATGTAACAGTTTATTTTTTTCACATGGTAAGACCCTAGGTAGATATTATCAGTGCTAGCTAAAATTCTTAGTAATGCCATCACATAGATTTTTTCAGTTGCAGGGAGATACAATTCAGAATTAAAATTAATTATATCATAATGCATATATTAATTTCAATGTAATGTTTTGAAATGGTTTCTACAATCAAACTATTGAGTATATCTGAGTGTTATCCTTCACATAACTTCTTTTTTGTATGTCGGGTGGGAATGCCTAAAATCTTCTTTGTTAGCAAATTTCAATACACTATGGTATTATGAGCCATCATCATCTGCACAGTAGATTCTCAGAACTTGTTCATCTTACACCTGAAGTTTGTAATCTTTGATTGATTTCTTTCCATTTCCTCCACTTATCAACACTCAGGATATTTTACTTTCCTTCAATATTCTAAAGTTGTAGGCATCCCTTGTGTCACAAATTATCTGCTACATTTCAACATATCTCCTTAGTCCCTCAAGGGCAGGGGGCAGGCAGTGTCAGACCATTCTGTGAACTTTTTATAAGAAAGGAAAAACTTTTTCAGAAACCCCCTATCCTTTAAGTCATCACTGATCTTGATTTGATCACAGTTCTAACCCTACTTTGAACAAAAAGCTGAGAAGGTAGAGAATGACAGCCTGTGCATGATACATGGATACACTGCCCTTGGCTTCTGTGAGAGCTTTGAATGATGTTGGTGCCCATTAGAAATAAATACCTAATATGAAATTGAGAATTTCAACCTAATATGTAGAATATAGCTTCCATTTGCTTAAATATTTTAAATTAAATTGACTAATCTTTACTTCTTCCAAAGTAAAGTGGCATACATGACATCTTTATTAAAGACCATTTTTTTCTTTATTAAGGACTATATTTTTCTTCCAAAAACTGTGCCTGACCACATACAAAGCAGAAATTAATACTGAAGTGAAAAATAAATCCATTACAAGAAAAATAGAAAAGAAGAGGAGATATAAATGTGACCTGAAACTGTGTGGGCTGAGTTCTACATTTCATGAAAACTTAGCCAAAAATAAGGGTAGTAGAGGATTTCTTGCCCCTTCACATTTATTTATTTATTTATGAGAGAAAAAGGGAGAGACAGAAACACCTACCATGTACAGGTTCACTCCTCAAATGTCCCTAATGGCCTGGATTAGGCCAGATGTAAGCCAGGAGCTAGAATCTCAGTCCAGGTTTCCCGTATGGGTGGCAGAAACCCAATTGCTTGAGCCATAATTGCTGCCTCAAATCCAGGTACTCTGATGTGGGATGAGGGTCTCAACTAGTATCTTAACTGCTGGGCCAAGTGCCAGCCCTTTGATTTTTAAGTAAATGTTTTTTGTTTTGTTTTGGAAATAAACTTCCTTTCACTGAAATCAACAAGGATTAATACGAACATTTTGGAATTTATGTAATAAATATTAATAGCAGGAAAAAAATGTTATCTTCTTAAAAAGAATATAATTTTATTGGCTAAGATTCTAGATACAATTAATTTCCTATGCTGTCTCTCAGGCTTTATTACTGAATCTGATCCTTACAATATTTTAAAAAATTATTTTCCTATTTTATTTGGGAAATAGAGGGAGAGAAACTCCCCAGATACTGGTTCATTTCCTTGGAGATGCTTGGGAAACACAGACTCAATGTAGGCATCCCAATCTGTATCATTTTTAAAAAAATTATTTATATAAGGTGAATAAATATAATGTATTTCATATAGACAGATCCAGAAACATAATGATACTTCCCACCCCAGCCTCCCTCCAGCCCTATCCCCTCTCCCTCCTACCTTTCCTATTTCTTCCTTCAACTTTTACAATGACATACTTTCAGCTCATTTTATAATTACAAGCTCAATCCTCCACTAAAGAAAGAATTCAACAAGTAGAAGAGCCACTGTTTTTCAAGAGTATAGACAAGGACTGTAAACAATAAGCAAATCTCAACCTGTCAATTTTGCTTATATTAATTATTGCTGCACTGAATGCAAAGTGCCTTTTGCAATTTTTATTGGTCTTAAAGTTCTAATGTGGCTATATCTTTAATTGTTATCTTTCTAAACCTTCTTTACTCCATTTTTCCTTCCTTAGACTTTTCTTACTTGATTTTCCACTACATTTTTATCATGCATGGAAATCGGTCAACCAATATTTATTGAACAAATGAAAACGTGGATAAAAATAATGAGACACTTTTTTAACTCAACAGTGATTCTCAAAGACACATTGATGTTATACATATGATAATTTTTGCCATTAACCCTCTTCAAGAGTTGCTGTCAAAAATTCAGTCTTTAATGATTTGTGTTTCTGATATTCCAAAGCTCCCAGCATGGTATTATCCTACATCTTGGGTCATTTCAGTGGCAATTTTTCTTCCTATGAACAAAGGAATATCCTGAGAACTGTTGAAACAATATTACACTAAGACTTTTTGTTCTGATTATCTGAATGTCAGGATAGAGTGTTTTAACCTAGAGAAATAAAAGATTAACATATTAGCTACTCTGCTTCAAATAGCCTTTGAAAAAACTTGATTTACAGCCAATTCATGATTCTATTTGGGAAGTAATGCCTGAGTACTGTATTGTTGGTTGCAAAGTGAGTCAAAACTTTAGAATCAAAAGGACCAAGAAGTTGGATTGGACATTATATTGTGAAAGTAGAGGAGGGTTTCATTATTACCCTACCAGGTGGCAGGCACCCTTATTCACAGAGGAAACCCACAGGGATATTTGTAATCAGGTTGAATTTTTCTGAAACAGAGCTTTGAATCTGAAAAAGTACTTTGAAAAAAATTTTAAAAGTTGAAATCTCAGATTCATGTACAATACTTTCTGGGATAGATTATTTTGCATGTAAAACGTTATGCTAAGTAGTCACTTGATTGCCTTGACAATGGGAGAGTCCAAGTATGGAGTCTGAATAATGTAGCTGTGTATCTGTGAATTTCACACACTCTTCAGTGTGTTGTATTACATTTTTTTTTAAAAAAAGATATATTTTATTTATTTGAAAGAGAGAGTTACAGAGAGAGCTAGAGACAGAGAGTTCTTCCATCTGCTAATTCACTCCCCAATTGGCCTCAATGGCCGGAGCTGCGCAGATCCAAAGCCAAGAGCCAGGAGCTTCTTCCGGGTCTCCCACGTAGGTGCAGGGGGCCCAAGGACTTGGGCCATCTTCTACTGCTATCCCAGGCCATAGCAGAGAGCTGGATAGGAAGAGGAACAGCCGGGACTAGAACCGGCGCCCATATGGGATGCTGACACTTCAGGCCAGGTCTTTAACTCATTGTGCCACAGCACTAGCCTCATATTATACTCTCATGTATAATATACTTCACTATTTTTTTTTTCAAATGGAATTCTAAAAAGAAGTATGAGAAGAGAATTTAGAATTTACGTTCTAATCCTGAAATCTTGAGCACGGATATAGGTAAAATAATAATGCCTTTAATGGAAAGGGGAGAGTTTTAGTTCATTTCATTATTGCCCAAGTACAAGGTAACTTAAAATTATTATTTGGGAATTGCTTGAAAGCTGGATTAAACAGGGCTCTTTTAAAGAACTGGATGAAGAGTGTGCACCAGACCCTAAGCAAGGCATTTAGTGAAAGGCAGTCATCAAGATGGAGTTTTGGAAAGGCAGTGGGAGAGGTTCAGGTCAGTTCACCTAATCCTGGTCCAGCTCAACTGGGTCCTGCTTTACTCTTCATCTCCCACTCATTTCCTGTCTTTATTTGCCTTCAGACCTCTGGCTTCACATTCTGTTTCCAATCATGAACTTATATCCCTATACCTGACAGCCAATTTAACATTTCTGTCCCTCCAGACCTTATCTCAGCAATATGATCCCATTATGAGTGCCTGATTCAGCCTGTCTAAAGAGAACTTGGACAGGTAATATCTATCTTTCACTTTTTGGGATGAAGAAAGTATGATGTTTAATAATTCCTTTACAGGCAGGCCATATTTATTTCAAAATTCTAGTTTATTAAGACTGTAAATAATACAATTAATCATGTTCAATGTTTTATGGTATGCAAATGCACACACCTAAAAAGAAGAGATTATTTTGAAAACTAGCTATGAATCACAGTTCCCTTGTGACATACTTCAAAATGCACCAAGAAAGTGGAAAGTGCTTTCAAAACTAATGCAAGTTACATTTGCTAACATTTATTGAATATTTCCAATGTATCAGGCACTGTCTTAATCTCTTGTAGGAAATTTGCAGTAGTAAAACTATCCAGAAAATTGAATTTCTGACTAGTATTAGTCTCAAAATGATGAATATAGTATTAATAATTTAAGTACTATTATTTGAGTTTACAAATTTTACCATAAAATTTTGTAAAATTGGGATTTTTGAAGCATTGTGTGGCTCTTTCAAGTACTAAAGATCATATAAGTCACCCTAAACACATGAACTAGTAAAGATAGATTTTAATGTCATATAGATTTAATGTCTTTTCCTTTGGTGCTATCATCACATGGAATTCCTCCATTATTCTTCATTTAGAAACTCCTATTAATTTTTGAGATCTGGTAGCTGAGGACATGATACAGCCATCCTTGCAGTCTTCCCATTCCTTGTTAGCTAGACTTGAGTTCATCATAGTTAAACTTTTTAAAACAGCTATCTGGCCTCACCCCTTGAAGCAGAGGATTCAGTAGGCCTGAAATGGAGTCACAAATATCCACTGTTCATGAATTATCAGATGATGTGAACGTTGCTGATCCGGAGGCACACTTTGAAAATTACTATGAAAAAGTAAAGAAGTATGAAAGGCAAAGTGATCTCTAGCAGGTCTACTGATTAGACTCCTTCAGTTGAATGGTACATAATTGTATATAAGTTAATTTTCTTGGCTGCATTATTAAGATAACTAATGTGTATTCCTATTACTAATTTCTTCCATGGAAGTAGATGTACATATCCAATTTCCTGTTCCATGTCTCCATATATATGTAATCATCTTAAACTCAATATAGCCAAAATTGAACTGTGATTTCTACCATTCCTTTAGTTCAAGATTCAATATAACTGTGGTGTGGCTTATCAAATTTTAAAAGTAAAAGGATCAGGTATTTTATATGTAACTCAATTAAGGGCAGGAAAAAAGCAGAAATAACTATAAACATACAAAAATATTCAGGTACAACAAAATAATCTTTACAGTGACTATCAATGAAGCAAAAATGATCAGACATAAAAATAAGCTGGAAAAATAAAAATGCAGTGATTAAGATATCAATCAAGACCAAATCAGAACAGATACAGGTATTAGAATTATCAGAAAAAGATTTAAACAGTAATTATAATTGTGTTCCCTACTGTCAAGAAAGTAAAGAATGGAACTATTACAAGACCCATTCAAACCTCTATAAATGAAGCTGGAAGTTTGAGAATTATTCTGGTTGAAATTAACAGAAATTTGTTTTATAAAAAAAGATTTGTTTTTATTAACTTGAAAGGCAGAGTGATGAGAGAGAGAGAGAGAGAGAGAGAGAGAGAAGAGAGAGAGAGAGAGGAAAAACCAAATAAAGAAAGAGATCCCCCTAAACTTTTGCAACAGCAGAGTGTGGGCCAGATTGAAGCCAGGATCCTGAAATTCTATGGGGCTTCTCATGTGGGTAGCAGAGGCTCAAGTACTTGGGCCATCTTCTGATGCTTTCTCAGATGTGTTACCAGGGAGCTGGATTAGAACCAGAGCTCTGATATGGGATGCTGACTTTGCAAGAAATGGCATAACCTGCTGCACCACAACACCAACCCTCAAGAGAGCTTAAAGAATGGAGTAGTTTGCAGAGGAGAAAGTCTGAGATTTGGCGTACAAGAAAGATTCAGCATATCATTGCTGGCTTGAAAATGCAGTGGGGTATGGGTTATGAAATGGAGGCAGCAGTTAGGAGCTGAAAGATCTTCCTATTTCCCAGCCAGCCTGGAAATGAGGGACTCCACCCTAAAACTACAAGGAACTGAATTGTGCCAATACAAACAAATGATTTTAGAAGATTTTTGTCCCCATAAGAGAGAACTCAGAGCAGCCTCTTCGTGTCTTGATGGTTTCTGATCAACAGAACTATATTAATAAATTGATGCTATTTTAACCCCTATATTTGTGATAATTATTTAAGTACAATAGGAAACAAACAAAAAATGATGCCAAAATATTTTTAAACTTCATAAAATTACATACTCAACCAAGAATTTTTTTCTTTAATTTTAACAAAATTAAAATCTTCAATTTAAACAAAATCCAGATATCAGAAACATGAAGTAACATCAAGTTACTCAAAACACTGTAATAATACAAACAAAATATAAAATATCTTAAAAACAGTCATAGAGAACAACTCACCTATATTAGAGAGTCAAATTTGAAATTTCCATGAAGTTTTCAAATAAAATATGAGATGTCAAAGAGAAACCAAAATTGGGCTGGACTCCTTCACCAAACTAGACTTCAACAATTCTCTGTCTTTTTTTTTTTTTTTTTTTTTTTTTTTTGACAGGCAGAGTGGACAGTGAGAGAGAGAGACAGAGAGAAAGGTCTTCCTTTTGCCGTTGGTTCACCCTCCAATGGCCGCCGCGGCCGGCGCGCTGCGGCCGGCGCACCGCGCTGATCCGATGGCAGGAGCCAGGAGCCAGGTGCTTTTCCTGGTCTCCCATGGGGTGCAGGGCCCAAGCACCTGGGCCATCCTCCACTGCACTCCCTGGCCACAGCAGAGAGCTGGCCTGGAAGAGGGGCAACTGGGACAGAATCCAGTGCCCCAACCGGGACTAGAACCTGGTGTGCCGGCGCCGCTAGGCGGAGGATTAGCCTAGTGAGCCGCGGCGCCGGCCTACAATTCTCTGTCTTTAGGGAACAGTTTAGTAGACTACTTTAGTAACCCCCTCAATTTGAACATCTTTTGGTATAATGAAGGTAGTGTAATTATCCTTTTGTAAAATACATAGAACTGAGGCCCATTTGAATTTGTACACTTAGTTCAACTTAAAAATATTGTACCAAGAGGGGACAGATGTATAATATTACATTTAAAATAAGATTCTTCCCCTTCTTTCTCTTTCCCTTTTTATATATATGAAATCATGTTTCTCTTAAATTTTAAAGAAAAAAGAACATTTGGACTAATAGATCAAGAGACAAAGAAAGGATAGAATTCATATATACCAAAGTATTTCAAAAAGCTTAATAAAAATAGGGTTGAAAGACTTTATTTTGGGTACAAAATATTTTGAAATCCACTCATAGATTTTTTAGTGATACATAGTTTCCATAAACTTTGTGAAGACTCATTGTATGCATGGATTTTAAAACTTTATTCACCAAAATAAATTTCTCTTTGCAATCCATTTCCATAATTTTTTGAAGTCAATATACATGAATATTCTTAAAAAATATGGGAAGATTATCATGCATGGTAACGCACATTTTATTGAATTTCTTGAAGTACCCTCACACATACTGCGAGTTACCAATACACTAAGTAGATGTAGAGCCTATGCCAGGACTTAACTGGTATGGGTCACTCTGCAAAGAGGTGACATCAGGACCTGGCAACCCCAAAGGGGAAGAGAAAATAGGTTGACTATCAAGGTGAAGTTATCAGTGGTATCTGAGGAACAGAACATGATGGCCATAGGTTTGAACTGAACTGTTGCACCCTTCCTCTGCCCTTTTATTGATTTCAGTTACTGGTTGATATGAGAAATGGTTGCATGCCATCTGATCACCTTGGAGCTGTGGCAGTTAAGAAATTGAAGCCTCAACCCACTGTGAAGGCTGAATCAACACAGCCAAGCTTCGTGGCTTCAACAGCCTCTGAATTCTCATTATCTCATCCATGCTGTATGCACAATGTGACAAAACCAATTATCAACTCCACTCTGTCTGGGGCTGAATCTTTGTACCTTGATCTGCATTCACTAAACAACTTAGAAAGCCTGATCCTGGCTTTGTGAATTTAGTCATAATAACTGAAAGTATAATGACCACTATCAGCTAGAATAATAATACAATGGAGGAGAGATTCTTCTTTGTACCAATCAATTGTCCTTTAATCTCCAAATATTCTTTTCTTGGAGAACAAAGGGAAAGATAGCAAAGGAAAATAGTGACAAAAGCCATAGACTACAATATTTCTACAGAATGATGTACTGCTTTGTCACTTTTAAGAGAGAGTGAGACTGTTAATAAGATTGAGAATTAATGCTGAAGACATTGTCACAAATTAGCTACTAGATAGAGCAAGTTTAAATTGCAAATTACTTTTAAAGTCATTAACCACCCCAAACTTAATAAAGTGAAATCTTCACAGTTAAAGAAAGTAACAGATGTTGTTTTTAAAGTTTAATGAAAAATATTTATCTGCTGCTATAATGCAGCCCTGTTTCCCTGAACCTTTTTTCTTTTTCTGGTTTTGTTATATTTCATTTAAAATCTCTTTTGGAAGACTATCTATGTATTGTTTTTTTAAAATTTTTTCACCTTATTAATGCTTAATCTTAAATAAATGTTATTCTTCATGGAACTATCCATAATGCATATTTGAATAGCAAGAACAAGAGTATAGAGATATTAGAATAAAATGGAGTAAAGAAATTTCTTTTTGTCTCTAGGCAACATGGCAGATGAAAATCTGTAAGCACAGAGAAAGCATATTTAATTAGTACAGCTTCAAGCTATGAGAAGGACTGAGTGAGAAGTATGCTTTCTCTTGAATGATTTTTTTCTTTCACTTGGATTCTTTAAAGCTGGGTAATTTCTTGAAACCTTAGGCAATCAGGTTACAAGCCATAAGCAGAACTGGCATCAAGAAAATAATAGTATTTCCACATTGGGAAAAAACATCCTCATGGTCAGAAGGGAAGCAATCAGAACTAAACTGCCGCAGTCTGGGAGCTTCTCCTCAGGATCTGTTCACAGCTGCTTCACTGTTCTCTCGAGCAGCATAATGTGCCAAACAAGTGGCAGGTGGGAAGGCTATGCAACAACCCTACAGGGGTTAAGTGACCGTGGAAATACAAAAGGCAAATGCATGCAGAATGAACCCATCAGAAATTAAAAAATGAAAATTATGGTAATACCTTCAACCAAAAGACGTGACTGGTCTTTAACCACCTAAACATGAAGTGAATAGTGTTGGCCAGTGCAAATATCCAGTCTCCAAATATTCTTTTTATTGAACAAAAGGGGAAAATAGAAAGTCATAAATATTTCTAGGATAGTTTTTTTTTTACTATCACAATTTAAGGAAATGATGCACCATTCTGTTATTTTTGAGAGACACAGAACTTCTTTTGAGTCGAACGTATCACAGATTCTGCACTTTTATGTGATAATACAAATCCTTGATTTCACTTTCTCTCTCCTTTTTTTTTTTTTTTTTTTTTTTTTTTTTTGACAGGTAGAGTTAGACAGTGACAGACAGAGAGAAAGGTCTTCCTTCCGTTGGTTCACCCACCCAAATGGCCACTATGGCCGGCCGGCTGCTGCACTGCGCCAATCCAAAGCCAGGAACCAGATGCTTCCTCCTAGGCTCCCATGTGGGTGCAGGACCCAAGCACTTGGGTCATCCTCCACTGCCTTCCTGGGCCACAGTAGAGAGCTGGACTGGAAGAGGAGCAACCGGTACAGAATCCGGTGCCCCAACTGGGACTGGAACCTGGGGTGCCGGCACTGCAGGCAGAGGATTGGCCTAGTGAGCCGCGGCACCAGCCTTCACTTTCTCTTCTTGAAACTAGCTCCTAATCCTTTGCTTTCCAGATGTAAGCTAAAAAAAAACAAAAAACAAAAAACAAAAAACAGCAATTCATGGAAGACAGAATAAGGGCGGGGCGGGGGGGAGAGAAAAAGAGAGAGAGTATTAATGTAGTATCCTTGGATAACCACTTAAAATCTTGCAGAATGAAATATTAAACAAAATTTTCTCTTATAATGTACATTGTATTGCAGTGCCAGATAATTTTTATCATTTACCATAAATGAAAAGATCGTATCTTTGGAGCCACTGCAAAGATGGCCTGGAAGTTGGTGTGAAGTATAAAGATATTATAGTGTAAAGTGGCTAGAACTATCAATTTGATTGTAAAAATACTTACAGGATGTGGTACCTGTGGTAGGAAAGGCACTGTGCTAAGTAGTTCAAAATGGAAACACAAAGATGATTAAGGAATTCTTAAGGGCGGTTCCAAAATGGCCTCCGGGTAAGAAGCTCCAGCAACTACCTCCTCACCATGTCACCTCAAAAGAGCTACAGACACCAAGGAATAAACCACAGTACCCTTTTTTGTATAACAACAAAGTTGCATTGAAGAATGCAGGTTGAAATGGTTGACTGTGTCACCTCTCACCCAGGTCCCAGGAGTGTGGCATGAAGACAGACACTTCCATTTTGGAACAGGGAAAGGAAATTGTATTACTTATTATTTTTTTTTTATTTAGATCAGAATATAAATTGAATAGTATAGGAAATACATTTGCATTTTACTGTTTGTATTCAAACTTCTCCTTATTTTATCAAACTATAGCTTGTTCTTTTCAATTGATTAATCTTCAGTTGTGTGGAATAGAGATGTTCTACTATTTGTGTGTGTTTGAGGGTTTTGCTTGTTTTAATCTTAACCCTTTAATCAAAAATGGATTAAAAATTTTTCAAAATTGCCAATCAAGTGCAGTCATTAATTAGTTTAAAGATGTGCATAATTGCCCAGCACCAGGGCTCACTTGGTTAATCCTCCATCTGCAGCGCCGGCACCCCGGTTCTAGTCCCAGTTGGGGCACTGGATTCTGTCCCGGTTGCTCCTC
Source organism: Oryctolagus cuniculus (assembly GCF_964237555.1). Classification (NCBI taxonomy): domain Eukaryota; kingdom Metazoa; phylum Chordata; class Mammalia; order Lagomorpha; family Leporidae; genus Oryctolagus; species Oryctolagus cuniculus. The sequence continues at coordinate 189,052,475 of NC_091432.1, read as the reverse complement.
TCCCAGTCCAGCTCTCTGCTGTGGCCCAGGAAGGCAGTGGAGGATGGCCCAAGTGCTTGGGCCCCTGCACCTACATGGAAGACCAGGAGGAAGCACCTGGTTCCTGGCTTTGGATTAGCACAGCACAGCAGCCGGCCTGCCATAGTGGCCATTTGGGGGGGGTGAACCAACAGAAGGAAGACCTTTCTCTCTGTCTCTCTCTCATTGTCTAACTCTGCCTGTCACAAAAAAAAAAAAAAAATGCATAATTATCTGAGTACCATGCACAAGTATGAACACCATTTAGTAATTTTCCATATTAGGGAAAAGTGTAAATGCCAATATGAATATGGGAAAGTGAATAGGATCACTTCTGTGTCCTTTTTAATTCCTTCTAGTTTGTTTCATACACTAGTTTGTTTTGACCTCTCCTTGAATTCTGTGTTTTCCCCAGGTGAAGGGATACTTGGATGCATTATGCATATTGTATTCTGCTACAAAAGTTCTTTTGTTACTCCAAGTGCAAAACACTGGACATCTTTACCATATACACACATACATTGATTTATATGTATGTATTTATAATGTATATATGTGTGTATATGTGTATATCATATATCATATACACACATATACAAACACCCAGGAGATTCATCACACATATTTTGTTTGCCTATTCCAAAATAATTCTGGTTAAAACTACTTTCATTCTCGCTGATGAAGGAAATGTTATTTTTCTCTTGAGGAAGCTCTGTGTTTTGAGCAGGAACAACTAACTTTCAAGCCTGCCATCTGGAAGGTTTCTTACTCAGAAAACATACAAATGTCCTCTCTATTGTTCTCAAAAGAATCGTCCATGCATGGATCTGTGACTCTCATGATGTCTTGTACTGTTAATGTTTGCCTGGGGGAAAGTTGCATTTCTAGGATCATAGGCAGAACTTCCTACTTCTGTTATCAATCCTGGCCATTACCTCTTTTAATTCCTGATATCCATTTGTATGTACTTCTGAGAAGAGTAGAAAGAAAATACCAAGAAAATGGGAAAAGTAGAGATTAGATTCGGTAGTGCCATGAAAGACAGCTGGGCAAGCTACTCTGTGGGACCTTCATATACTATTTGTGTTTAAAGACTGAGATCATTTAATTATTTTTCAATTTTGGAATAAAAAAATAAAGGCTGGCAGAGTGAGATATAATCTCCTTTTACTCATTCTTGCTGTTGTGTAACTATGAATTCTTGGGAATTCATGAAGTTCATTTCACATCATCCATTCCAGCTACAATTCCATTGTTGTTTAAACATTCTCAGTGGATCCTATGACTACTGTTTAAGAGATGTATTAATCAGTTGGGGTGGAACATCCAGGCTGTTTGGAACCTATATAGCATTGATAATATCTGCATAAGGGTATGGCTATATGATGAATATCTTAAGGAAAAATGATGGTGTTATTTACAATATATGAAAATTTTTAAACTGCAATTTTACATGTTTAATTTATTAGAGAAAGACACTGACCTTCAATAAAGTTCATCTTATTGTAAAACTCAATATTATACCAATGTTAGAAAGAATTTTTAATTCTTCCTGAACAAGAGACAAGAAGTTGAAGTTTTATATAAAAACAAGAATTAAAATATAATTTTTATATATGTAGTATGGACTAAATTCCCATTACTGAGCTATTCACTTTAATTCCACCATGTTAGTGAATTTTAACTATCCCTATCTGAAATTTGTGAGGCCTTGGCAATATAAAGGCAATTAAGTCGATTGTGCTGAATTTCAAGATATTTATGGTATACCAAAGAAGCAGTTAAAAAAAAAAGAAAATAAGAATCACACTAGGAGATGTTTCATAAGTTAGCGGACTGTTCTGGGAAGGCAAAGGAAAGACTTTTTTATCTATATAATCCAACCTTTATCTGTAAAACTTCTGAAAGTTTGAGATTAATGAATTTGGAAGCTGAGAAGGGTTTTTGAAAGTGAAGATTGGAGGGAGAGGCTGTTCAGTGATAAACTGTCACATGAATCTTCAGAGTTGTCCTTTCAGAAATTATTTTTACATGTCTGTCTTTATTTTTACCCACTTGAAAGGCAGAGTGACACAGAAAGGGAGACAAAAAGAGAATAGTTTTCCTCTCCTTGTTTTGCTTCCCGCATTCCCACAAAAACCAAGGCTGGACCAAGCCTACGCCAAAAGCTTGGAATTGCATCCAGGTCCCCCACATGGGTGGCAGAGGCCCAGCATTTCACTCATCTGCTGCTGCCTCCCACAATACACTAGCAGTAGGTTGGATTGGAAACAAATTAGGTGAGACTGGAACAGCACCCTGATATGGGAGGCCAGCATCCCAAGTTGTGGCTTAATCCCGTGTCCACAAGTCTCACTTCATGCATAATAAACCATATTTCCAACAGGAATATTTTAATCATAGGAAAGATCTGTGGCTCAATCTTCTGTATATAAAAGTTGGTTCACTCTCCAACTCTGTTAAGACTGAGGTATTGGGTTGGAGATTTCTTACTTTGAAACCACAGTTTTTCTTACATGACACTTCACAATTTCAAAACATTTTCCAGTGAATTACATTATTTAAGCCCACAGGAATCTGTGAAGCAGAGGGCACACATCTTTATTTCCCTTTTCATATGAAGGAACAGAGGAGTGGTGTGGTAAGAAGCTGGCCTAAGATTGAAACAGACTGATGAGTAAAATTGGAGTCATTTTAACTCTTCATTTTGTATTATACTTTTACATTCTTTAACTCTGTTTCATTGTTACTGCAGTAAAATATACAGTCACTAGTGTATATTTGTTCTGATCTTTTAGAAATATAATTAATAAAAATTTTAAAAGCAGAACTTGAACTAGGTAAATTCAGAGAAAAAATAAAGGACATGGTGGCACATACTGGAAAAGGCCAGAACACATGGAAAGGTACAAGATTCTTGAAGATATACCTAAAAATCTTGTCACATGGAGTTTCACTCATATGAGTGAGAAAGCCATGTGTTTGAGAAGGTGTGTGAACCAATTCCTTTTCAGAATATACCTGCATGGCTCTAAGTAACATAAATAATGCATGTTTGAGTCCTTTATTTATAACATTGCTACTACTTGGTGTTTTTCTAACGGGTGAGGTAAGATTTGGAAGTTAATTGAAACTAAAAAATAAAAAGTAAAATAAAATAAGAGGAGTCCACGGGAGCAAATTTAAATGTGTAACATGTAGCAAATCACCCCATTTTGGCATGCAAGACCAGATCAGACACACGAGAAATAATTCCATACATTTGTCAGTCCTGTCAGCTGTATCTGTGGAGTTACGCAGAATACTATAAAGCTGGGTCAGTCACCTATGTACTGAAACTGACAGTTATCAGGGAGGCCTAACGAGTTGATCCTAGCGATATTTAAAAACCATAGTTAAATTAGTTTAGATGAGGTTGTAATTCTCATATTCATCATGGATTTTATTTTCTTCTGTCAAATATGTAATAATACTGAATAGACTTTAAATGATTTAAGGCCCCATAATAGTTTCACTCTCTCATCTCATTAATTACTTAGCATTATAATGATGACCAAGCCCATAAATGAAAATGTGAAAATAGGCTGCAATGATGGACTATAAGCCTTATTTTTTGCTGAGTTAAATTTGAAGACAGCACAGTATTTAAGATGCTTAAATACTTAAGATCCAAGGAAAAGAAAATTTGCAGAAATTAAGTTCAGTGCTTTTTATATGGGTAAGGTATGATAATTTTGCAAAGCACCCTAGAATCTTTTTTCTCAGATCAACAAACATTTTTTCTGGCATATCTTCCAGTTATTGGAAAACAAACAGATGATACATTATGCTTTTTGTCTTGTGGGTTATAATTTGTTTCTTAGCATCACTGTGAATAGTTGGGAAGCAAGAAGACCAAAGGTGAAATAAAATTGAAAATGGGACTTTTTAAACCACAAAGTTAGCAAGTTTAAGATCTGGTCTATTATAGAACTCAATTCTCAACATGGACTGTATTCAAATGCTATTAGTCATTGTAGGATGCAGGTTTGGTGTTCCCAGCTAGTCCTATCATATAAGAACATCAACGTTGGGTGCTTGTGAACCTATATTTTTAATACTGTTCTTGGTGATTCTAATGTACAGTTCTATTCAAGAACTACTATGATAAGATACTGGTATCAAATATTCAATATATTTACATATTTGATGCTGAAAATTGGTGTGATATTTCTTTGATATTATAAAATATATAAAAGAATGATTTTATAATAAGTAATTCATAAGCCAGTATCACCACATTAAATGCTTCTAAGTGTTAATTACCTAGCATAATGCTTCTTGATAGCTACTTGTGTTGATTTGAGTTGTGAACAGCAGTCAGAAGTTGGGTTATCAAGTATGAACCTGATGAAGTCTACTACATTGCCATGCAAGGAGAGACAATGCCATCAGTCATGGGTAAGAACATATACCAAAGATCAGCAGTAGCCCAAAGAGCCTCTTCAGACACATTATAACGGAAGTCACCATTGAATACACTTGGATGTTTTACTAGATACTGTCTTAAATATTTGCATAAATTATTTAGTATAATACAATAAACCCATGAGACCTGAGCTGTTAAATTCACTTAACAGTCTGGGAAACATGATTTCACAGGAACAACAGGTTCTATTACCTATATTTTTAAACTACCTGCATAATAAAAATTACACACATATATGGTCAATCCAGAGGTAAAAATGATAACAAAACACTTTATAAATATAGATTACACAACTAACAATAAAATATGGCAGAGATACTTTTCTCATTACCAGAGGACAAGAATTATTCCTCTCTAGCGTTTGGTTCAATGAAGGTAAGCTACTTGAGTCTGAGACTACATCAGTCAGGTACTGGAGGGCCAGTGGGTACTAGACACTTTCTATTAAGTTTTCTTATGAGTCACTAGTGAAACATAGTAGTTCCCTGCCTCTGGCACTCAATGGGAAATAAAAGGAACAAAAGAAAACAGGCAATTTGCCTCTGTCACATAGATTAATCAAGAAAGCCATAACCTTTGTATCCTTAGCTGATCTCTGATAAGGGGAAAATAGCATTATGATAGATACAGGTAGGAATCACTTCAATCATCTCTAACAGTCCTAGGACATAAGGTATGGGATTTAAAGCTCTCATTTAAAACAAGCACTTTTTCCCTATTGAGGTTCCTGTAATTATCACCTATGTTTCCTCTACCGTGCCATATTATGAACAACTTCAGAGAAAATAATCCAATTCTCTAGATCAAAGAAAAAACAATTGGGGTAAAAAAGGATTGTCTTTTCACTCAGCACATATGCACACATTCACACACACGTAAACACTCACACATGCATATTCTGTTGTTATGGTGACATAAGATCTATAAATGATATATCAAATACTATACCAAGGCACGTTGCTATCATCAAATATCACACTAAATGGGCTTCAGTTTCTGAGTGTGAGATATAGAAGTGGCCTGACATCAGGACATTCAGTAAAAGCCAAATTAAGTAATAACTTAGGAAAAGAGGAAAATATTAGGAAAAGAGTTGCAGATTGGTGCTTTCTCACACAGGACACCAAAATGTTAGGAAAAGAAGCACAGAATAGAGAGGAAGCAGTGTATGAATTTATAGCCAGACCAATTTTTTCAGAGAAAATAAATTCGTAGAGGTGGGTGACCAAGACTGTGTGCACATTGATGGAAGATATGGCGGAAGCCCCAGACCCCCAGGGGCTGGGCTTTTTTATAATTTAGGAAGGCTAGGGATTGGGGTGGGTAGGAGGAAGCAGGTGGAGGGGAATTCCTGGAACTGGGCAGGGCCTTGGGAACCTGGAAACGAATGCAGGGTGGGGTGTGAAGGCCATAGGGTGTGAGACCTAATGTAGATTCAGGGGCAAGGAATGCATTCCAAGTTTTATCTATCTTTGGGCAATGAGCAAGAATGGCTGCAGCTTATGTCTTTGTTCCATCAGTTATAATGTGGACCAAATATCATCTATTTATCCATCAGCTTTGTTAATGAATCTTTCTTTCATGAAGAGATCATACTAGGTCCACTGAAAATATATGCTGTGTCATGAAAACTCGGTTGTATTTCCTTTATTTTTTAAAGGGACTGCTAATGCTTATCCTGCAAAACCCACTGCATCATACCTATATAGTAGTATATCCAAATGACATATGTGTGTGTATATGTATATATACCAATACTCGTGTGTATAAATAATTTTGAATTGACTAAAAATCTCCTAAAATATATGGACAAGATGAGTGATTCTGATTTACATAGAGATAGTGTATCCCCTCTCATGCTTATAACCCTTCAATTTGTATTTGTGTAACACAGCAGTAGAGGGAATTTTATCATTGATTGGATAATGCCAAATATTTATATTCATATATTTGATTTATTCTCATATTTTCTTTAATATTCTGATTCATATATGCTTATATGTATATATTAATATTTTATCATTGCTATTGATACAACTATATTGTGTGACTTTGCCAATAGAAACACAAAAAAGAGGAGAAAAGGTGGGTTCCACGTCAACAGCAGTTTTTTGTAGCAAGATGTGGAGCGATCACAGAAGTGACAGGTCAGACGTCTAGGAGATCTTAGAGGTGATGGAAAAGATCACACGTTTTAAAGAAGCTTGAAGTACTGAGCACTAAGCTAAGAGGCTGGGGTAGGCTCCAGGGGCTGCTCCCCCTTTCATGTGGAAGCAGAAGAGAAATACAAAGGATCAGGGTTCGCTGAGGTTCAACCTGAGCCTTCAAAGGCCTGTCCTTGGGTGCTTGTCATCCTCGTGTACTACTGCCCTCTACCTCTGATATTCACCTTGATTCCCTAGAGAGGTGGGGTTTTTCTTTTGCTAAAAAAAAAAAGGATTTGTCTGAAAATGTGTCACAATAGATTTCTGAGAATCACGCCAGTCCATTTCCAAAGACTATTCGACATTTATTGTTAGAAGTTCATTTAAATAGGGGGGAAAAAAAAAAAACACATGAAATTGCTATTCAGTTGGTGTGGGCTAATTCCACTATTCGGCTTCCTATTTATCTGAAAAATGTGCCATCCTAAAACACAGTATATTTGTGATAGAGCTGAATTAAGGGTGATAATACTGAACATACTAATTTAAAATATATGCTAGGGCTCTTAGCTTAGTCAAACACATTTTATGGTTCTCTTCTCAATATTATTTTCACCAACTAACCATTTCAAGAAATAATTTATACTGTTTGGGGGGCTGTACACTGATAAAGCAGGCCTATCGTTCTCAAAGCATTTAGTATCAGTTTACTTAGTGAATGTTAAAATGCCAAAGAAAATGAAATTCCAACCCAGTAATTTAGCCCTTGTGTTAAATGCATTTTCTGATGAGATCGCTGCATATTACTGAAGACCAAATTAAAAAGTCGCTGAAAATGGATTGGAAAATAGGAAGATTGCATAAAAAAGAGACATCAGCAGAATGAACACAGAGTTCTGTATATGTTGAAATAATTCTCAGAATTTAATTTTTATTTGTAAGTTCAGGTTGCTATGCAGAACTGAGGGTGTGATACCTGCCAAAAAAAGATATCTGACAAGCGGGCAAAATACCATAATGCAAACACCTACAGACATCCCCCTACCTGTTGTTTGCCTAGTTTTGATAAAAGCACCAATTAAAGGACGTTCCAAGGTACCCAACAATGTTGAATTCCGAAGCATATACATGAGACAGTTATGGGATTCACTATTAATTTTGTCCCAGGTGTCCAAATCCCCACCAACTTCTGATAGATTTTCCTCTGCTCTGGAAAGACAAAGTCAGAAAACACAACAGTCTTTTTATTTTTCGTTTTTAGATAAGTCTGCCACAAGTGTGCCATTTTTCCCTATAGTTTTACCATTCAGCAATCATGAAGAAGCAGATTTCAAAGAAGTCTCATTCATTAATCAGCTATTCATCATGCTGTGAGGTGGGCTGTACAATGAGTTCCCAAAACAGAGTTAGGATGGGAGGTGAGGAGAGATGGCACTGTACAACATACAGGTAGGTACACACACAGAAATGCACACATACACTTACGTGTAAAGTAAATATAAAGCAGTGATGGTCATTTTCAGGGATATATCTTTAGTTTATTTGAATGCCTAACAATTCTAGTAGAATGAGGATTATTAAATAATTGGTTAGCTTCAATAACAATTGTTTAGAAATCTCAATTCCCTATATATCCAGATATGCCTTCTATTGTTTATTGTTTTTTGTATGCATCCACTTTGATTTTTCTTCTCATTCCATTTTTCTCTCTCTCCTAACACCTCTTTCTTTCTGCTAGGACTGATCATGCTTAGTCTTTCCCCTCTCATTATGTTTCCTATGTGTGCTTCTTTCACAGTCCTATGATCACTCTCTTCTAAGCATTCTTTCTACTTCCTGTGACAATTACTTCATATGTTGATTATCACTTTTCTATTGCTATTATTCTTGTCTTCTTATTGATCATTTTTAATGCTTTATCTGTTGAGTAAATGATTAAATATAGTGAGAATTAATACTAACATATAACTATATGTAAAAGTAACTATAAACATGTGATAATCATTTTGAAGGGCAATATTGAGTTTGTAAACACCTTCTGCCCTCAGGATATAAAGCATCTATGATATTGGGGCAGGCATTGAGTGCATCAGTCAAGACACTGCTTGAGGTGCCTGCATCCCATATTGGAATACCAGGAGTACCACGATAATCTCTCTTTTAATTCATCCAAACTCAACTGATTTGTAATATAATTGTAAGAATGAACTTTCATCATATTCATGTTAGGACTACACTCAACTGAAAGGGATTACTTTCATATAAAAATATATATACATACATATGTGTATATATATGTGTATATATATATATACATATATCAAAAGCATACAACTTGAAGAGCATTTTAGTATTTTGCCTACCAAAGAATATCATTGCATCCTAATTTTATTGAGAAAACCAAGTAAGTCCTATATGAGGCCTTGGCTTAAATTTAATATCCTTTATTATATTGAGAGTTATCCATGTTTATATTCATCTTTTTTTTGGTGAATGCTTGGTTAAACAAAAACGGTTGCATTTTATTAAAGAAATTTTTGCATCTTTTGATATAATCGCACATTTTTCCTCATTTGATCTTTTAAATGATCTTTTAAATTTTTTTAAAAAAATGAATAAATTTTAAAAATGAGTTTTTCTGACTATATGTCCAAATGGAAACCATGTGGTCACATTCCCTGATACAATGGAAAGAACTGTAAGCTAAAAGGGCAATGACTTGAATAAGGATAGGGCTGAAAATGTTGATGCAGTTAATGTTTTGTAGTAGATAAATTTAATGATGATAAAAGAAATTCAATCTCAAACAAAAACAAGTCCAGCCAAGATGGATACTGACTTTTATTTATTCACTGAAGACTTAGAAGCCTGCCTCTTAGACCTTGAAGTGAACTTAGATAAAAACCCTCCCTTGTTTTCCATTTTACTCATAGTAAAAAAAAAAAAAAAAAACAACTTTTTCATGGTCCCTGAATTTTTCAAATGAACTATTTTCCTGTCATCAATCTTATCTTCTACTTTACTTTCTTAACCACACCCTGCTTTTATCAAATTTGTATTTGTATAATTCCTCAAAAATACAAAATATGTAGCCTGTTAAGACTTTTGTATAAGTCTGACTCTTAGGAACACCTTCCGCCACCACTTTCAGTTTTTATTCAAATGCTAACTTGTCAGGAATAGTTTCTATCACTTTTCCTTCTATATTTTCCTCATAAATTTTATGACACTCATATCTTCACTACCGCTTCTATATAAGCTCCATCATGGAAGAAATTTCTCCTTATTTTGTTTCAGTATACAACTAAATATACCTGAGTGTTGAAACATGGTGCTCAGTATATATCATAATTCATACTTATTTACACTGAGCACACAAGTACACAATAACATAAATAAATCTGAGTTCTTTTAATTTTGTTCAAGACTTTATAAATGCAAAATAAGTAAGCTCACAAATCCTGACAGTAATTATCAAACAAAGCACAGTTTTGAGCGATTTCAGAAGCAATATAAAATGTTTTGTAAATGAAAGACTCGAGTACACATCATCACATTTCCTTGCGCATGGGGTCCTCAACCAAATGTAGTCTGTTGTGCTTTAATAAACTAACTAAATAACTCTGCAGATGCCAGGTTCCTATTTCACAAATTTTATGAATTAAAATTACTAAATTGGTATTGTGACCCTCAATTATATCAAATCACAAAGGCATTGAAGCCTTCAAGCTAAGTCAATTGAATTATGTTCCAGGCATGCTGCAAGGCAGTGGAAATTAAAAAGTGAACAAAACATGTTTTCTACCCCAAGTCTAGATCATATTACAGATTTTAAAAGAAGATTTATCTTGTGTAAAAGGCAAAATTATAAGAGCTTATTAAGATTATTATTAAGATATTATTTTACTTATCAAATAATATTTGACATCTTCCATATTAATTTTACTTTGTTGGTTATTCTTTTCTGTTCATTTTATTATGTTAAGGAATTTTATTGCTTTTGTCTGATTTATAACCACTGTTTCCCTTCTTTGTTGTTCATTGTCATCCGTGAGTTTCATTTGAGTTTTATGGTTAATTTAAACAGGGATATGGTGCTTTAGTACCTTTTATTCCATAGTGTCTAAATATTCTTCAATGTTACTTCATGTCACCCTTTTACACCACTATACTTTGATTTTTTTTTTTTTTTTTTTTTTGACAGCAGAGTGGACAATGAGAGAGAGACAGAGAGAAAGGTCTTCTTTTTGCCCTTGGTTCACCCTCCAATGGCCGCTGCGGCTGGTGCGCTGCAGCTGGTGTGCTGCAGCCGGTGCACTGCGCTGATCCGATGGCAGGAGCCAGGTGCTTCTCCTGGTCTCCCATGGGGTGCAGGGCCCAAGCACTTGGGCCATCCTCCACTGCACTCCCGGGCCACAGCAGAGAGCTGGCCTGGAAGAGGGGCAACCAGGACAGAATCCAGTGCCCCGACTGGGACTAGAACCCGGTGTGCCGGCGCCGCAAGGTGGAGGATTAGCCTAGTAAGCCTATACTTTGATTTCTACTCGTGCTTATTTCTGCTCCCTCCCAAATGGCCACTGACATGATTCTGAAGAATACAAAATGTTATAAACCCATTAGGCAAATATTATGGGCTAAAAGACAGGGGCTGGTGTTGTGGCGTAGCGGGTAAAGCTGCTGCCTGCAGTGCCAGCATCCCATAGGGACAGGTTTGAGTCCTGGCTGCTCCACTTCTGATCCAGCTCTTTGCTGTTGTCTGGGAAAACAATGGAAGATGGCTCAAGTCCTTGGGCCCTGCACCCATGTGGGAGACCCGGAGGAAGCTCCTGGCTCCTGGCTTTGGATCAGCTCAGTTCTGGCTGTTGCGGCCAATTGGGGAGTGAACCAGCGGATGGAAGACCTCTCTGTGCCTCTCCTCTCTCTGTGTAACTGTGACTTTCAAATAAATAAATAAATCTTAAAAAAAATAAGACAATGGCAGATAAGTAGGAAAGCAAATGGAAAATTAAGAAATCAGCTAACTGGAAAGAATTAAAACTTCAAGAGTGAGATGAGGAAAATATTGAAATTATAGCGGACCATTTTTCTGCAGGGTAGTTTTTAAAAGCTCAAGACTTGTAGGTATTGGTTTGGGTAAGTGAAAGGAGTGAGTGCAAGCCTGAAAATATAGTACTTGTAAGCTTATATGTAGAAAATTAATTTTTTAAAATACATATTTTTGCTTCATTTCTTTGAAAGACAGAGGGTGAGAGGAGATCCTCCACACACTGGTGTCGCAGCTGATTTCTCAACAATGTTGCAGTGGATTCATTTCTGAGAGGAGGAGCGTGGTGGGGGCAAGAGGCGCGGAGTCACCACACAGACCCCGGGAGTTGGGTGAAAGCAGGCCTGAGGTGAGCAGCCCGCAGACTCATTTATTTCAGTTGGTACAACATCTTATATAGCCAAGACCAGCCAATCCAGTCAAGGGGCGGTCTATGCCCCACCAAATCACAGCCTGTTGCCAGGCAGTTTCCAAAGCCATCCAATCACAGCCTGTTGCCAGGCAGGCTCCATTGCCAGGTGGGATTCAAAGCCATCCAATCACAGCCTGTTGCCAGGCAGGCTCCGTTGCCAGCTAGGTTTCAAATCCATTCCTGAGTAACTTTTGCTCCCTTGCCAGCGGCCACCTTGGCATGGCCTTCTCATTCCACCAAACACTGGTTCACTCTCTAAATGCCTGCAACAGTTGGGGCTGGCCAGGCTGGAACCAGGAGCCAGTATTCACTCAGGATCTCCACATGAGTGGCAGGAAACCTTGAGCATAACTTGCTGTCTCCCAGCATGCACATTAGCAGGAAATTGGATCAAAAGCAACTGAGACTTGAATCTGGGGACTCTGATATGGAATGCATGAGTCCCGTGGAGACTTCACATTTGCACCAAACCCCGCCCCTGTATATGCATAGACCAGGTTACTCCATTATTCTTTTTAGTTAGATGAATGCCCTCAGGCAGAACAAGTGTTTAAAATATGGTGAAACTTAATAGGAGAAAGTTGGAAATCATAGATTCATGCATGTTGGAAGGTGAACAAGATGTGTGACTGGCAATGGAGATTTCATTGAAGGCCTGAACAAAGTGGTTACAGTCAGTTAAAATTCTCCCAAGCAGAATTCCCAGGATTCTTTTCCAAAGAAAATAGATAAGTGCAGGAGACAGTATGTCACAACCTAACCTGTGGATGTCCCTCATTCAATCACGACAAAGTGAAGTCACTCATCTGCCACCCACCCTAGCAAGGTGAAATTCAGAACACACTCTGAAATATGAATAGGTGTACTGGGTAGAGCAGATTGAAATTCAGTGAAAATATTCAGCAGCCCTTCCTGAATTTCATCAAACTGACATAAACTTTCTTCCTTGGATTCACCTTGGCTAATGAAATATCAACAGAAGGGCTGTGTTCTGTCTTGTAAGGAGCTTTAAGAGTTCCTGGTGATTGCATCATTTCTATTTACCATCTTTAATCAAGCCAAAACTTCTTGTTCAGAAGATTGGAGAAAATAGAGGGAAAAGTGACATAAGGAGAAGTTGGATACCTGAACATGAATTAACAGATTGAAAATGCCTCTCCAGTGCCCAGGAATATGGATAAAAATTGACTCACACAAGAGCTAATAGGTTGTATAGTATATATATGAAAATTGAATTAAAATAACTTTTGTTGTCCTTCCTGTTTGACTTTGTAAATAAAGTATCATTTTCCCGTGTGTTATTTAGCTTCCAAGTTTTTGGAGACTTTTTTGCTATCATTTGGTTATTGATTTTTAGTTTGATTTTGTTGTATCAGAGAACATACTATATGATTTTTTTAATCTTTCAAATCCCTGGAAGTTATTTTATATCCCATAAACTGATTTCCTGCTGTGTTTTACTATTGATTTTATGACTTTTGGCCTACCTATACCATCATACTTGAAGTGAGGTTATTGTATTTGGCTCATGTTTATTAATCCACTCTATTAATATCTGCTTGTTAAGTGGTACATTTAAACCATTACATTTAGTGTAATTGTTGATATGTAAGTCTTACATTTATTTTTTTTCTTTCCAATATGTTTCTTTGTTTTTATTTCTCTTTTTTTGTTTTTCCTGTCTTAACATAGCTATCATGAACACATTCTAGAACTCTGTTGTGGTTTACCTACAGTTTTTGAGTGTATTTCTTTCTCTACTATTTTTTATTCTTTAGGATTGTATAAACATCAGATTTATAGATGTTAACATTTTAAAGTTCAGTTATAGAAACATTTCTCTTTAAATTCCTTTATATCCTCTCTTCATAATACAATTGTTTAAAATCTGTCTCCATTTAAAATTATCTTCAGGGCAGCAGCATTGTTGCATAGTGTTTAAAATTGGCACCCGCATTGCCAGAATCTCATATGAGCATTGATTTGTGTCCTGGTTACTCTGCTGATGATCGAGTTCCCTGCTAATGGCTTGGGGAAAGCAGCAGAAGATGGCCCAAGTGTTTGCGCTCTGAAAACCATATGGGAAACACAGATGAATCTTCTGGCTTCAGGCTGGCCCAACCCTGGCCATTGCAACCCTCTGGGGAGTGAATCAGTAGATGGAAAATCTTTCTGTCTCTCTTTCCCTCTGTCTGTGTAACTCTGACTTTCAAATAAATAGATAAATCTTTAGATTCACCATAAGACAATTTTATTTTTTGCTTCAATTGTCACATGTAATTTTGAAAACTCAATTGAGACTTTTGTATGTATTGTATTGTATTTGATAAAATCCATTTACATATTTTTTTCTTATTTTCTTATTTTCCATTATTGCTGATGCTCCTTCTTTTATAATTTTCATTCTATTTAGGGAACTTCCTTTGGCAATTCTATTAAAATTCATGCGAATTTTCTTTTTTTTTTGAGAATATATAAATTTTCTCTTTATTTCTGAAGACTGTTGTCACTGAGTGTGAAAATCTGGGTTGGCAATTCTCGTCTTTCAGTACTTATAAAACATTCATTTGCTTTCTTTTGACCTCCATGATTTCTGATCAGATATCTATTATCGTTTAAATTGTTTTCACCATATGTAAGTTGTCCTTTCTCTCTGTTTTCAAGACTTTTTCTTTAGTATTCTGAAGGAGGACTATGAAATACTTTCATGTAGATTCTCTGAGTTTATCTTATCTGAACATCAGTCAGATTCTTGAATCTGTATATTTATCTCTATTGCCAACTTTAGGAAGTTTTCAGCTATTATTTCTTCAATTAATTTTTTAGGCCTGTACTTTTTCTTGCTCCAAGTCTCTTTATCATGACTGCTAGATATTTTGTTGTAATCCTGCAGTACCCTGAGGATCTGTTTATTATTTTTCCTATTTATTTTCACTCTGTTAATCAGATTAGTTTATATGTATATTTATATTTTTATTAATACTTCATGTTTGTATACTTTTATGGGACATTGTGTAGTATTTCAGCACATGTATACAGTGTTAACTGATCTAATCAAGTTCAGCATCTCCACCTCCCCACTCTTTCTCTTCCAGCTCTTCTCCTCCAGTTCTTTATGAAGTATAAAATATATATTATTGTGAACTGTAGTCATGCCACTATGCTAGGGAACACCAGAACTTATTCCTTCCATCTCATTGTGTTTGGTATCCTCTGTCCTACCTACCTCTCTCCTATCCCTTCCCGGACTCTGAGAATCATTATCCTCTTTCAGACCTCTTCATGCTCACTAATTATTTCCTTTGTGCCTTCCATTTTGCTGTTGAAATATTATCTTTATTTATTTCTGTTGTATTTTTTATTCATTATATTTTGTATATTTTTAATTCTTTATATTTTCTATTTGTTAAGAATTTTTATTTTTTTTTTAGCTACTTTTGTAGTTGAACTTTGAAGCACTTCTATGGTAGCTGCTTTAAAATACCTGTCAGAGGGATCTAGTCTTCTCTATGTTCCCAGAGTTGGCATCTGCTTGTTGTCCTGTCTTCATTTATATTGACAATTTCCTTGTCTTTTTTTATTTTTTATTTTTGACAGGCAGAGTGGACAGCGAGAGAGAGAGACAGAGAGAAAGGTCTTCCTTTTGCCATTGGTTCACCCTCCAATGGCCGCCGCTGCTGGCGTGCTGCGGCTGGCGCACCGCGCTGATCCGATGGCAGGAGCCAGGTGCTTCTCCTGGTCTCCCATGGGGTGCAGGGCCCAAACACTTGGGCCATCCTCCACTGCACTCCCTGGCCACAGCAGAGAGCTGGCCTGGAAGAGGGGCAACTGGGACAGAATCCGGCGTCCTGACCGGAACTAGAACCCGGTGTGCCGGTGCAGCAAGGTGGAGGATTAGCCTATTGAGCCATGGCGCCGGCCGATAATTTCCTTGTTTTGTATAAAAGGAGTGATGTTCTATTTAAAAATTAACATTTTAGTAATAGGTTTTAAGACTGGATGCTTTTTAAGCTTTTAGTTTTCCCTGATTTCCTCACACAGTTCTCTTCAGAGGAAATGGGAGTACCACTTTGATAATGTCAGGGGTGGTGACAATGTTTCATAACTGCCCATTTATGACACTTAAAGAGAGGAAGGGATTCTCATTACTGCTGGAAGCAGATAGGAGTACTGGTTCCCCTACTAGGTGTCTGGATTTGGGAAGGGTAGTCATTCCTTGTTACTACTTTCTACTTGGCTCCGCTGATGTGGTCAATGGGTGATTGTTAGTGGCTAAATCTCCATTTGACTGACACTGGGACCCTTCAGAGAAGAGAGCTAGAAATGCCGTGGTGCTGCTGGAGATGATGTCCTGTGACCCCTTTCCAACTTAGCACAGCCTGCTGAAGAAAGGAGTCCAGTTTCCATGCTATCTTTTCTGGTGTGGGGCAGAGCCACAATTTTTTATTTTTAATGTGGCATTTGGCTAGAGTTGGACAGTTATCAAAAGCTTCCTTTATTTATTCATTTATTGATTGATTGATGTTTTTATTTTTATTGTGGCAAACCTCTATAACATGAAACTTACCCTCCCAACCATTTCAAGTCTACAGAATAATATTATCAATAATGTCTCACATACACTGTTGAACAACACAACCCTAGAAACTCCCCTCATCTCCATCCTGCATAACTAAAACTACAGATATCCCACAACTCCCTGCTTTCAATTCTGCCTGCTGTTTCTTTGAATTTCCTATTATAAATACCTCACATAAGGGGAATCAGACAGCACAAAATGATTGAATCAATCTTTTGCTGTCTGTATTTATAAAGGGGCCAGACTTCCTTTTTTATGATACTTTACCTACAAAGAGTAGACTTTTGATGGGACTTTTTTGTCTGTAAAAATTGCCAACATTACCGTATTATTCTTTGGATCCATCCCTAGCTGATCTACCTTCTTTCAAGATTTCTGAGTGTGCTTATCTGCTCAGAATGCCAAAACAATACAAAAAAAAAAAGTTGGCTTAAATGACATAAATTTATTTTTCATATTTGGAAACTGGAAGTCCAAGATTAAGGTGTCACAATGTGTGGTTTCTCACACAGGCTCTGTTTATAACTTGCAGAAGATTGTCTTCCACTGTGTCCTCACATGGTCTTTTCTCCATATGTGTATAATCCATTTTTATACCTCTTCTTATAAGGACATCAGTAATATTGAATTAGGGGCTACCCTCACAACTTTGTTTAACCTTAGTCACCTCTTCTCTGTCTCCTGTGTGGGCATTTAGTTGGTAATTAAGATTCCCATTAAGATGCTTAAGTACCAGTTACTACATTGGAATATTTGTGTTCAATCCCCAGATCTGACTCACGACTCCAGCTTACTAATACAACCTCTGAGAGACAATAGGAATGGCTCAAATAATTGAGATTCAACTGCCTGCACGGGAAACGTGAATTGAGTTCTAGGTTCTCATGTTTGTACCCAGCTGGGGGCAGTTGTAGGCATGTGGGGTGTGAACCAATGGTTGGGAGCTTGTACACTTGCTCTTCTCTCTCTCTCTCTCCATCTCTTTCTCTCTCTCTCTCTGTCTGTCTCTCTCTTTCCCTCTCAAATAAAAATCTACACTTGATCTTAGGCAAAAGGCCAAGAAGCGATTATTGAATAAAAATATAAAAAAGAAGATATTAACCAGAAGCAAATCCATTTAAAAAGGCCTTATCTCCAAATGTCATCACATGGGGCAGGGGGCAGGGCAGGTGAGGAACTAGGGCTTCAGGGTCTGAATTTGTGGGGATACAAATCAGTCCACATCATTCTACCCTCTGGACTACCCAAGTCGATATTATTTTCACATTCAAAATGATTTCATCTCCATCCCAACAGCTTCCAAAATCTTAACCATTGTAGCTGATAACTCAAAGTTCAAAGCCTCAAATAAGCATAGTCTTAATTAAATATGAATGAGACTTGAGCCATGATTCATCCTGAGGCATAATTCGCTGATTGTAAACCTGTGAAGCCAAACAAGTGTGTTCTTCCAAAATACAATTGTGCTACAGGTACAGGACAGATGTTTCCACAGGGTACCAAGCAAGTTCAAAACTAGCAAATTCCATCAGATTTTAAGGCTAGAATATAATTCTTTTTGCTTCATGCTCTGTTCTCTGTGTCAGGGTAGCATCGCAGCATTCTGTGTCTCCTGTGATTGCATACAAATGGGTGCTCCATAAAAATCTCCTGGATGTATTTATGCATATTCATTGAAATACGCCACATTTTACCAAGGGAATGCCATAGAGAAACCTGAGGATGTAGTTTGTCATGGGTTATATGTCACTTTCCTTCCACGTTTGTCAGAGTCTAATAGCCTAGCCTACAGAAAAGGAGGTATCACTGTATTCAAAAAAACAGTCAACCAAATGAATGTTTTTACCTTCTTCAAAAGTGTTATGTTTGAAGTGTGTGTATGTGCGTATCTCAGACTTAAAAGAACAGGAGCATATTACATCTTTATGAATGATGACACATCAATTTAAAAATATGTTAATTGGCACTTTCAGAATGTTATTTTTAGAACAAAAAGAGACAGGAAGGAAAAAATAAGAAAGGAAGAAGGAAGGAAAGAAGTGGAAGGAAGGAAAGAAAGGAGTGGAGCCATTGTAAACTTCCCTGTCTTTTTATGGCATAGTGAATCAAACCATAGCTTTAGTAAAGTTTTATAATCTACATGTCAACATTAGGATCTGTCCTGCATTTCTGGGTGAAAATCTGTTAGTATTTAAGAATCAGAAAACAGACTTGTAATTTAAATTTTAGTCATTTTTTCTTTAGCAGAGTCAGTCCAAGAATATGCATTGAAAATGTGTTGTTTTCCTTCTGAAGAGACAGTTTAGAAAGCTCAAATTTCAATATGTTGAAGCATTTCAAAATCCATATTTTACGTGTAAGAAATTAAATACTCCTGGGTTATAGATTTTGCAGTGTATCTGAATGAAGGATTTTTTCTTTCAGCAAGCTTCAGCTACAGAGGTCTATTCAGCTTCCTGAAAATTATGTTTGCATAATATCCCCTGTGACTCTTCACTTTAATACACTGTATTTCCATGGCCCTGCTGGCTTACCTCTTCCTCACTTCCAATAGTAAGTTTCTTCCACAACTTAGAATCTGATATCTCTCATAAAAAGACATAGGTGAAGTCAGTTGTACAAAATATGACATGTAACCTGCTACTGTGTGAGCTGAAACTAGCTTCTCATTTGCTTCAATGCTGATTGGTATTGATTCTAAGACATTCTGATCTCAGAAGCCTGCTGCTGCCACTTCACCTGGTGAACACGGTTTCATTTCTTTCCCTTAGATCTACACCACTTCTGGTTGCTACCGTGGCGATTTCTGAGTTTTAAATGGACTGAAAGCGGTTGGCACTAATGCAGCACTCTAAAGAACTATATTGCTACACCTTGGTCAGCATTTCCTAATTACATTCTAAGCAGGCAACGTTCAGTTTTTACCTTTATCTTTCAACTGAAGAGTAGGAAGGAGGTTAAAAAAAAAATAACAAGTTCTGGTGATTTTTGCCCTTGCTAAGTCTCTGTCACTTGTACAACTGTATACCTGAGAATTTATTTCTGTGATTTGGTAAGTCATCCTACTTTCAGCTCAATTTAATAATCCTCAGGAGTCTAGAAAATTGTTTTCATCAGTGTCCTTGTTTTGTTTATCACTTATGGAGAATTGTAATATCTGGAACTATTTCAATCACTAGTATCTATTTTATTTATCCTTTTCTAGACTCCTGAAAAGGACAGGTGTGACTGTATTTTTAAAATGTTAAACATGATTTATATATGCATGCCTGCTGTAATTATACCTCAGTGCAGCTATTAGAGATTTGAGTTCTTTCTTAGTCCTGATTTCCCAACTCTTAGACCAATCTAGCTTTCAGCGAGGCAGGCAGTCAAAGACAGTGCTACTTATGTTAATAGCTGGGGTTCATCAGCATAAATTGCTTTTGGGGTGCTCCTCAGTGTGCCTGCTGCTGTATTTGATGTTATGATTTGCAGTAAACACAGAGGCTTTCAATGATTTAGCTGCCTATGCTACTTGGTTGATGCTGCAAGGGAGCTGATGGGGCTTTAAAATAAACTATGTATGATTTCCTCATATGAAATGCTATTTAAGTGCTCTACATGATAGGTGAGCGCATTTAAGGGAGAATCAAATGCATCACTTGAAATGTCCAGAGCCAAACCAAAACTCCACTCCAGCGCATGGCCTGCTTAAACAGAGCTAGACTAGGTGAAGCTGCCAAATGAGCTGGAGTGGAAGAGGTCAGGGAAACAAAGACAAACGTATAATAGATGCAAAGATTTACTGGGATTTTCTTGCTAGGCACAGGATGAACATGTGGGAGGGTAAGGATCTTGTAGTGAAGAATATGAATATTGCACAATACAAAGTGAGATACAGCTTTCAAAGTGCACTGAGATACAGTCTTCACTTTTAACATATGAAAATTAAAACAAAATTATTGCTGATCAATAGGAAAAAATCCCCATAAGTGCCCATGAAGAAGAACAACACATCAGAACATCATTCACTTGGACTAAGTGGGATTTTTGCCAGGTATACAGGGATGGTCCAGCATTTGCAAATCAATAGATGTGATACCTCACATTAACAAACTGAAGAACAAAAACCATATGATTATCTCAACAGATACAGAGTAAGAATATGATAAAATACAACATCCTTTCATGATAAAAACCTTAAGCAAATTGGATGTAGAAGGAATATTCTTTAACACTATCAAAGCAATATATGACAAACCCACAGCTAACATGATATCGAATGGCCCAAACGCTTGAATCATCATCTGCTGCATCCCACGATGCACTAGGCAGAAGCTGGATTAGAAGTGCTTGAATTAACACTTGGATGTAGTTTGTAGGGATCCCAATCAGCATTAAAGCTGTGGTACAATAGCAATCTCTTGCCACAAGTTTAAATTAGAAAAATCCTACTAAGCTTCAGTTGTTGGATGGTAGGAGTGAAAAGGACAAAGAGGGCTAATGATATTTTATGCCATATATTTCTGTCCAGTATGGAAAATTCATGTTCAATTTTTACCCCAATGAAAATAGTTTTTATCAAAGAGAATTTTCAGTTTTCTTAATTTTCCCAATAGTTAATTAAATGAGATTAAAGGCATCCAGATATCAGGATACAGAGAAAGTGAAAAAGTTGCAAAGCTCAATGAATAAGTTAATAAAGTGAATTAAATCAACAAATGTCATTCCTTTCTTTGGAAATATTCAAAGTAGGCACTCAGAATTTTCCAAAGAGATTTGGAAGGAAAACAAAAACCAGTTTTTGAAAAGATTTTTTAAAATTTATTTCAAGGGCAGAGTTACAGAGATAGAGGGAGAGACAGAGAAAGAAACATCTTCCAGCCACTGGTTCACTCTACAAATGAATGCAATGGCCCAGAGCTGGGCTAATCTGAAGCCAGGAACCAGGAACTTCTTCCAGGTCTCCCATGTGTGGCCAGGGGCCCAAGAACTTGATGCAGTTAATAGATTAATGGGTTAGTGGATTATATAAAGAATCTGCTATAAAAACCAGTTTGGTTGGGTTTTTCCTATTTTCCTTGTCTCTGATCATGTGGTGCTGTGCACTGCCTGATGACTCTTTTTTTAAAAAAATATATTTTATTTATTTATTTGTCAGGTAGAGTTACAGACACAGAGAGAGAGAGACAGATAGAAAGGTCCTCCCTACACTGGTTCACTCCCCAAATGGCCATGATGACTGGAGCTGCGCTGATCCAAAGCCAGGAGCCAGGTGATTCTTCCCAGTCTCCCATGTGAGTGTATCTGCTTTTCCAAGGCCTCTAGTAGGGAGCAGGATTGGAAGTGGAGCATCTGGGATGCAATCCCGTGCTCATATTGGATGTTGGTATCCCAGGAGGCAGCTCTACCCACCATGCCACAGTGCCAGCCCCACAACCTTTACTCTGCAACTTGCCTGGTCCGTGATATTGTATTATTGCCAATAAAAATGATCTTAGCATCATTACCCATGCAAAAATCCACTTTAACCAAACAAAATAGGTGAGCATTCAACATGCCTCACTGACATGACTTATTTCACAGAAGCCCTACAGCCACACTTCGTTTCTTTCATTCTTACTGGAGAAGTATTGTACCCTGAACTCACTTTATTGGCCAGTGAACTGCAGGATTAAAAAAATATATAACTCCTGCCAAGCTGCTGCAAAAACAAGGCACTGTAGTTTAAGGGATCTCTTGAGGAAATACAAATCATTGCACTTAATGGCCTGACTGTACAAACAGTCACCGAATGGTGTTTATTTCTGAATCCAAAGCCATAAAATTTGTCAGTGGCCCTCCATGCAGGAATAGCCTGTGAGGACATTTCATTTTGCAATCTAACACCCTCAATTTCCATGGCTTCATATGAAAATGAGCCCAGCATTTTGTAAAAGGCAGAAAACAGCCCGAGTCGGACATTGAATAAAGATTTTATTTTCTGCATTTACATTTTTAAGAAATAGCAAAGCTTTGCGCAATGTTCATTTTATGATAATCAGACACCAAAGAGAGAAGGACAAAGTGGCAGAGGGGGAGAGAAATCAGAGAGGAAAAAAAAGTGGACAAAAGTTTGCAAATATATTAAGATCTAGCAAATTGGCAAAGCAACTGATATTACTCAACTGAACATAAAACCAGGTCGTTTATCTGATTGGCTGTCAATGAATATTTTTCTTTCTGAGATTTCAAGGGCAGTTTTATAGTGCAATATGTTTTCATTTTTTTTTTTTTTGACAGGCAGAGTGGACAGTGAGAGAGAGAGACAGAGAGAAAGGTCTTCCTTTTGCCATTGGTTCGCCCTCCAATGGCCACCGCGGCCTGCACACTGCGGCCGGCGCACCGCGCTGATCCGATAGCAGGAGCCAGGTGCTTCTCCTGGTCTCCCATGGGGTGCAGGGCCCCAGTGCTTGGGCCATCCTCCACTGCACTCTCTGGCCACAGCAGAGAGCTGGCCTGGAAGAGGGGCAACCGGGACAGAATCCGGCGCCCTGACCGGGACTAGAACCCGGTGTGCCGGCGCCGCAAGGCGGAGGATTAGCCTAGTGAGCTGCGGCGCCGGCAATAGTGCAATATGTTTTCTAAATTCTAAAAATCAAGCAGACCAGAATTTTTTTCTTTCTGAGAAATTTGATTAGATTTGAATTCACATGGATCAATTTATGCTCGGCTCCTAGAAAATATTATGAAGCTGCTACTACAGCATATTATAAATTTGCTGATTTGAATTACTCAGATATTTAAATATTTGTGATAAACCTTACCCACTTATTCTTTTTTTTAAAAGATTATTTTATTTATTTGAAATACAGAGTTACAGAGAGAGGTAGAGTGTGGGGAGCAACCCGGACTAGACTAAGTTACTGGAATTAAGACTTATTCTATGCATCTGCTCTCCCACAATATGGCGCTGGGAGAAGAGAAAACAGCTTCTACACAGCTGCCTCCAGTTCAACCAATAAACTGTAGGACCTACTCCTGATTGGAGGAGAGCAGCGTACTCGGCGTGTGGGCAGCCGAGTTGGGATTGGCGGAAGAGGACTATAAAGGAGGAGAGAGACAACATGCACCAGGAACATCTAAGGGGAACATCTATGTGAAGGAACACCTGTGCAGCCCCCGAGAGAGCCGGCCGGCGGTGTGCCGCTCCCCCGCGGAAGTGGGGAAAGTGGCCAGGGGGAACCGCCCTTCCACGGAGGTGGAAGGGATGGTAGCCAACCCGGGAAGAACCAGCAGCAAACCCGGGGAGGGCCGAGCAGACAAAAGAACAGCACAGGGTCCTGTGTTGTTCCTCCATGAAGAGGGGGAGCGACATAATGGTGCCGTGACTCGGATATGAAGCCTAGGCAGGGCTTAGTGTCGTTCCTCCATGAAGAGGGGGAGCGACATAATGGTGCAGTGACTCAGATAGGAAGCCTAGGCAGGGTTTAGTGTTGTTCCTCCATGAAGAGGGGGAGCGACATAATGGTGCCGTGACTCGGATAGGAAACCTAGGAGGGAAGAAACGGGAAGAAGTGGGACAATACCGGAGAGAGAGACTAGCGAAGAGCCAAGGGGAAAGCCGGACAGAAAAGGTGCCGGAAGAAGCTATTGAAAGCCTAGGCATAGACTTGGATACAGACTGTGGGAAAGAAGTTAGGATTGAAAGCAAAAGTGAAAGCTTTCATAGACTCAGATGTGTACTATGGCGGGGAAGCTAGGAGATTGAAAGCGAAAGTGAAACCTGGAGGAGGCTTGGACTCGGATGTGGACTGTGGGGAGAAGCCGGGAGAAATGAGAGGGGAATATTGTTGTTGGAAGAAAAGTTAGGAAACATACCGGGTAGAGAAAAATGTTAGGGAGGATGAAGCCGCGGGGGCAGGCCAAGGCGGAAACGTAAGCCAGCTTGGGATTCTTCAAGTCAGCTCGGGGAGCAAAAGGCGAAAAACTAAACCAGAGGCGGAGACGCGTGGGCCAGGTTGGAATCCGTCAGATTAGCCCGGGGAGCAAAGGACGGGAAGCCAAACCGTGGGGCGGAAACGTGAGCTGGGTTGAATTCGCCAGGTTAGTCCGGGGAACTTGGACTGAATACCGGTGGCGGAAACGTGAGCTACGCTGTGTGATTCGCGGAAGCTGCCGTGTGCAGAGAGAGCGCGCGGGGCACTAACGGGGAGAGCGCACGGGGCGCTAATAGAACGCGGGGCTGGTGTGAAGGCCATGGTGCAGACGCTAAGGGCTCGGAGACCGCGGAGCGCGCGGAGCCGGGAGCCCACTGCAGATGAGAGAAGCGCGGGCTGAAGCGGCTCAGAGCCGGGAAGCAGCGTTGGGGCGGGCGCCAGGAAGCCGCAGGGATAAGAGAAACAGAAGTTTAGAAGTAAAATGAGAGAAATAGGAATGCTGGAAGATAGAAGTAAAATGGGAGAAATAGGAATGCCCGGAGATAGAGAAATAGAGAAAAATAAGGCCTCCCCACAACACAGCAATGAGAGAGCTTGGATTCCGTCTGCCTTATTAGTAAGACGATAAGCACCTGTGGGCGGCTGCAGGTCACCAAAGACAGGCACGTTATCAACACCAATAAGTCTCCCCACAATACAGCAATGAGAAGGCTTGGATTCTGTTTGCCTGATTGGTAGGGCTTGTAAGCACCTGCAGGCAGTTCTAGCAGAGTAGAGCATGCGCTGCAGGGCACCGAACACAGGCATGCATCAGCGCCTAAAAACCTCCTCACAACATGGCGAAGAGAGGATCCGGATTCGGTTTGCCTGATTGATAGGGCTTGTAAGCACCTGTGGGCAACTCTAGCAAGCAGAGCAGAGTGTGTGCCACGGGGCACTGAAGACAGGCGCGTATCAACGCCAAAAAATAAAAAGAAAGGGGGATCTGTGGGGAGCAACCCAGACTAGACTAAGTTACTGGAATTAAGACTTATTCTATGCATCTGCTCTCCCACAATATGGCGCTGGGAGAAGAGAAAACAGCTTCTACACAACTGCCTCCAGTTCAACCAATAAACTGTAGGACCTACTCCTGATTGGAGGAGAGCAGCGTACTCGGCGTGTGGACAGCCGAGTTGGGATTGGCGGAAGAGGACTATAAAGGAGGAGAGAGACAACATGCACCAGGAACATCTAAGGGGAACATCTATGTGAAGGAACACCTGTGCAGCCCCCGAGAGAGCCGGCCGGCGGTGTGCCGCTCCCCCGCGGAAGTGGGGAAAGTGGCCAGGGGGAACCGCCCTTCCACGGAGGTGGAAGGGATGGTAGCCAACCCGGGAAGAACCAGCAGCAAACCCGGGGAGGGCCGAGCAGACAAAAGAACAGCACAGGGTCCTGTGTTGTTCCTCCACGAAGAGGGGGAGCGACAGTAGAGACCGAAAGAGAGAGAAAGAGAGAGATCTTCCATCCGTTGGTTCACTCTCAAAATGGGAGCAACCGACCAAGCTGAGCTTGGTTTAACCGAAACATGGAGCCAGGAGCTTCCTCCAGGTTTCCCATGTGGGAGGACTTGGCCTTCTTCCACTGCTTTCCTAGGAACATCAACAGAGAGCTTGATGGGAAATGGAGCAGCTTGGACTTGAACTGGTATCCACATGGGATGCTGGTACCACAGGTGGGGGGTTTAACCTGCTGCACCACAGTGCTGGCCCCACCCATTTACTTTTATGGGTTCACCTAGGCTTACAATAAGTGGCCACAAAATTATATCACTTGCCAGCAAAAATTCTAGACTGCTGTCTCTGCATGGAAAACCAAAGCCTTTTAAAACCAGTCAGTAACAACATTCTAATATTTTCAGCATTAACGTCTGCTTACCACCCTCATCACAATCAGTTTGCTTGTTTCTAAGTATATAGGTGTTTACTCCCTGTGTAATCTTTTCCTCTATCAATTAGGCACCATAATAACTACTTCAAAGAGAGACTATGAAGACTAAATGAAACAATATAGAGCCCTGTATACATAATGACACTCCTTTGGCCACCTATACAAGCATTCCCTTCCCTTCCCTTTCTTAATCTCCCCTCTCCTCCCTTCCCCTCCCCTCTCCTTCCCTTTCCTTCCCTTTTTAATTTATTTGAAAGGCAGAGTCCCATCCACTGGTTCACTCCCCAACTGGCCACAATAGCAGGGTATGGATCAGGCAAAAGCCAGGAGTCTGGAGCTTCTTCCTACTCTCCCGTGTGGGTGCAGGGGCCCAAGGATGTCGGCCTTCTTCTACCACTTTCCCAGATGCATTAACAGGGAACTGGATGGGAAGCGGAGCAGCTGGGACTAGAACCAGCACCCATATGGGATGCCAGCATTGCAAGCAGGGGCTTAACTTGTTCTGCCACAATCTGGGCCCCTCAATTTCCTGTTGATTGGATTTTATTGCCCTTATGAATGGCTTAATAGAGACTCACATATGCAATCTGGAATTGAGTGGATTCACGCTGAAATCCTGATCTGACCAGAATCTAGTTATGACTTATTAATGGATTCCCTCATCTTGTTGAGTACATAAAACGACAAATATTTACTCCAGGACACTGTTTAAGATCTTAATTACCAAGTCAATTTTGTTTCCTTGTATAATTTGTTCCATGAAATTTATTAATAAATGATTCATGTCATTTTATATTCATATGCTCACTTTTTGATCTACTAAAGAATTCTTGAACAATCACATCTTAAATAAATTTTGATTTTACAAAATCAGAAGAAAATAAAGATATATTTCTTGAGAAAAATGTTGATGAGATTGATCACAGAATCCTTTTTGAGGCCAAGGGATATGTTTTATCAGGAATATGTTCCAGGAAAGAAAACTATTTTGTTTTATTATTTTACATATGTGTATATGGTGTGTGTGTGTGTGCATGTGTGTATAAATATAAATATCTGAAAGCGCTCTGGTACACAGCCTACAAACCCAACCTTAATTTTTTTTCCTTGCTGCATATGTTCATTTCTTCTTCAACAAACTAATCCTACCAGGTTATTGTGGATTCCAGACACACTGTGAACTCCGACTCTCTATTATACGCATCTAGTGTCACCATGTGGTCCACTATAATGACATGAGAGTAGCTTTGATATCCTAAAATTGTGCAAGAAGTCAGTATTTATAAACAAACACTCTAGTTTAATCAATTATAAGAGTTTATAATTTTAATAGATTTTCTAAGGGTTAACTTTAGTGTGGTTAAATCTTCTTGACATCTATCACATAGAAAGGAAGTTCAATCCAATTAAATACCTACTAGCAGATTTTTAGAGACTTTTGTGTTATTTTATTGTTTAATTTTAACACTCAAGTGACATGCATGTTGTTAATATTTTAATTGCATAATTTCTGAACTCATACTTTTTTCTTTCATATCAGATACACAGGTTCCTTACCTAAATGGCTAATTATAGGCATCCTAGGAATTTTATATCCTCCACAATGTTAAACTCATTATAGCCACTACATAAAAATAAGTGATTCCACTGCT
This sequence comes from Oryctolagus cuniculus, assembly GCF_964237555.1. Classification (NCBI taxonomy): domain Eukaryota; kingdom Metazoa; phylum Chordata; class Mammalia; order Lagomorpha; family Leporidae; genus Oryctolagus; species Oryctolagus cuniculus. Next base: position 189,024,328 of record NC_091432.1, on the reverse strand, counting down.
ACTGATGACATTACAAACATAACAGTGATCAATTTAGAATATCAATGATCAACAAACTCAAATCTCCATATCAGATCATAGTGCAAATGACTGGACAGGGCGAGCATAAATACAAAATGACATTGTAGGATGGAAGAATTATTGGGAGAGACACAATTTTACTCAGTTGTTGCTATGAAGGAATACAGCAATACTGTTTCTAGGACTTCTGGCCTTGTTTTTTTTAAAGTACTGAGTGGTTGAAAAAAATTTGTCTGTTCACTGGATCCTGCCCTTGGGTCTGCATTTGTTGGTTCTGTGCAGATTATTCCATCTTTTTTATTTTTAATTTTTAAAAAAAATTTATTTAAGGTATACAAATTTTCATTTCATATATACTGTGGTATACAGTATGGAAATACCTCAGAAATCTAAATATAGACATGCCTTATGGCCCAGCCATCCCACTCCTGGGGATTTACCCAAATGAAATGAAGTCAGCATGTGAAAGAGTAATCTGTACCCCCATGTTTATTGCAGCTCAATTCACAATAGCTAAGATATGGAATCCACACAGATGTCCATTAGTTGATGGCTGGATTAAGAAATTATGGTATGTATACACCATGGAACACTACTCAGCTGTAAAAACAATGATTCCATCTTATAATTATATTTTATAGAGAGGCATGATTGCCACTACTTTTTTAATTGTATAGTTAAGTTAATCATAAAGCAGTCAGTTATTAAAGCTCTGGCCTAATATTTAGCATGCAGACTAGTCTAATATAATGTTTGTTTCTTTAATAAAGGAAAAAGTTATTAATTATATATTATTCAGTGAAAACTCTGAAGAAGAGCTATAGGAACACTTTGTATTTTTAAGAAGATAACCTTTGTGATGAGAATGAGGTATAGAAGGGGTAGTATGTTAGGCTCCCCTTTACGGCAGTGGTTTGAGAAGACACAACCATGCTAATGGGAAGGGGGGTAGGAAGGGCAGACTTGACACGTGCTGGGATGGTCCAATCAGATTTGGTAAACTATTGAATATGGGGAGTGAAGGGTGGTAGTGAGACATCACTGGGTGTGGATTCTGTTATCAGATTGTCTATGTTCAAATTCCAGTTGCTAATACTAAATAGCTGTATATAATTGGAAATGTATTTAACACCTCCATGTTTTGGTTTTGCATTAAATAATGTTAATTGCTGACTCTTTAGTATGTTAAGAGAATTGACTTAATGTAACAAACATGCTGCATATAATCAGTAGTGGGTTGAAATTATGACCCCTAGCTCCCGATTCAGTGTTTCTGCAGTTCTTTGTTCTTTAACAAGGTAAAGAATATAAACAGAAGAGTAGACATCAAGATGAGCATGATTATTTCAATTTGGGGTGTGTGGATATCATCAGTATCAACGGAAAGCCACATGGAAGAACATTATTAATGATGTATATTTTTGATGTGGTTTTGTAGATTTGCTTCCTTCAGAATGATATTATAATAACCGTTTATAAACTGATCATATAGGAATAGGAAACCAGACTATAAAGTTTTTTATAGAAAGCTTTTATTTAATAAATATAAATTTCATAAGTACAAGTTTTGAATTATTGCGGTTCTTCCCTACATACCCAACCTCCCACCCCAAAACCATCCCACCTCCTACTCATTCTTCATTAAGAGTTATATTTAATTATCCTTACATACAAAAGATCAACTCTATACTAAGTAAAGATTTCAACAGCTTGCATCCACACAGACACACAAAGTATAAAGTACTAGTTTTTCTGAAGACTAGTTTTACCGTTAATTCGCATAGTACAACACATTAAGGACAGAGATCCTACAAGGGGAGTAAGTGCACAGTGACTCCTGTTGTTGATTTAACAATTGATACTCTTATTTATGACATCAGTGATCAGTTTCTTCTATTACATCAGTTTTCAATTTAAAGAAAAGCCTCCTGTTACTCTTTTTGGGCAGGAATAAAAGTGCTCTCCTGCACATTTTAAAAGGTTTCTCATTTTTTTTTGTTATATTATATGGCCAATATTAACTACAAGTTTGGTTGCAATTGTAAATATTTAATTAGATCTCTTTGCTGCCTTTATAAAACTGAAGATTTTTTTATAAGGGAGAAGGGGTTTAAATACCACTTAGAATATTTGCAATAGACAGAATGAACAGTTGTCTTTATGCAATGATTTAAAAGAGATTTTGTTACTGAGAAACTTGGGAGTGACTAGATGATCTCTGAAGTAATTCTTCAGTCATTGGATTCTATGATTTAATCTAGCTAATCTTCAAAAGCATCATTATGTAGTTAATTCAGCATTGTCATTGGGCAATATCATCTTATTAGCAAACAAATCAACAAATGGATAAATACAAAGTAATTGCATTTCAGACCTCTGCTGGTTAAATATTATAAGATAGCTTAGCATATATGTGAGCACCTATTAATATGGGCTTTATTCCAATTCTTTTCACCTTTCTCCATCACCCCTCTGTTTCTCTAATAAGATGAATTCCTATGGCTGGTCATTTATGGAATTTTTTAGTTCCTTTGTTTGCAAATTATTCAGAGGCATTAGTGGATTATGAGTTATTTTTTAAAGTGAACTGCAAATGTAGCTATTTCACAATATTGTTTTCTTCCAGTGTAATAGCTATGTGTTAGGATTTTTTTTGTTAAGATGTCAGCCCATTCTGTAATATGTAATATTATCACTTATTTTACTGTACCATATAATTTATGTATTACAGAAATCATTATTACAAATTAAATTAGTATTAACTTGGTAGACTACTGTGCACAATAGTTAAGAACTAAGAACCTTAGCTTTTTACTATATTTTATGTAATAATTAATGTTTATCATTTAATGAAAATTGCAGACAGTACTCAGAATTCAATATAATCTATTCCTTTTCCCATTCATCTTGCTCTGAGTGAATTTTTTTAAAGAAAGAAACCTTTCTGTACAAAATCTTCTAGAAATGGATGAAAAACAAAGAGTTGAAGTCCAGCTGAGAACTTACAGCAGGAGAATAATTTCTCTGAACTGTTGTTTGACAAGGAGTCAACGTGTAGAATAAATTGATATTTATGTGAATTTAAACAGTGTATTTGGATGGTATTTTCCTATTACATCTTGGCTAGAAACACGTTTTATGTGGGTGGGAAGAACATTCCTGATGATTGCTGTAATTTTACATGAAGCAAGCCTGATCATGTAACAAAGAGATTACTTATCTAACGTAGTGTAATGATTTTATCAGTTTCTCTATTTTTAAATAGGTGATCATCCTCACACATACAGAGAAAATAATAACTTTCTCCTACATATTTTATTCAAATGGAGACCTTGGGGGAAAAGTAGAGAGCACAGTTAGCCTGAGTGGGAGAGACTAACAGAGAGCCTTGACAAAGACCAAGTAGAGAAAAGGCTTCTGTTTTCCTTAGCCAGGGAACAGGAGGATAAAACTGTTGTCTTTCTGAGCGGCCATTGAAACACAGAGATTTTACTTCTGAATTCTCTGGAAACTCCTGGGAGAAATATGGCTTGGTAAAAAATATAGATACACAAACGACGAACAAACAAAGTAAGATCAGATAGATCTAAGTAATTGAAACGTAGAGTGTTTGCACTTTAAATTTTCTTAATAAAAAGTTGGGATGGCTCATTAGACTAGACTTAAAATGTGTGAGGGCATTTGAACAAGAGTTCAACTAAGCACCCTACACAGAAGCATGAAGTAAATGATATTTAACATCAAAGCTGGTCCCCTGCAATGCTTAGAGGTAGTAATCATTCTCATCTTTTCCAAGAAAGTGCAATAAAAATCAATTTACACTAAAAGGATAAGCTCAGTTTATGTGAATGAGATTTTTATGTTTTACTTTTGCCAGTTTCTTTCCTTAATTAGTATCACTTATATACTTAGAAACTGACATATTGAAAAATCCTGTGAGAAGAGGGGATGTTTTTAGAAGTCAAGTTTTAAACTCCAGAAGAGAAAGGGGATCATTAGAACCTTCTGGACTTCATTATTTAGGACAAAGTTTCTAAAATTTTATTCTGCATGATAATGACTTAGAAAACATCCACCAATGTAACTTGTTGTACGTGTGTGTTTGTATGCAGTCAGTATGTAAAGAGGGCTTTAAAAGGATGGACAACAAATTCAGTACAGACATTTGCTTTGTAGGGAAGTGAATGTAAGCAATTGAGGTAAGAGCACTTTGACTTCATTCTTACATTTTTATTTACCCTTGGCAGTGAGTATGTCAGTAGTTTTTACATTATATTTTACATCTTTTTTGGGTGTCTGAAATATTTCATATTGAAGAATGAGATCCATATTGAAAAACTAAACAGAAAACATAAATAAAAGAGAAAATGATTCCACATGTAAAAAATAGCCACAATATGAAATGGAAGAAGAACAATCTAAATAAAACTAGACAAAGATAAATGAGGGTAGACAATAAAATATATTGGAACCTATTTCAAAGTCTGTTCACAGAAACAACTCGGTGTTATTAGAGATGTGGACAACAAACAAAAAACAATGACAGAATCACAGAGTGCTTTTACTGAGGAAAGTAGTAGCAGACTGTGGTCAAAAATTATCCTAAATAGCAAGAACTCATTGAACAGTACTTCAAAGTTATCAGTTGAGTTGGTCATTTAACTTGAGTTATTGCTTTGTTGGGAGGATATGAATATACCTGCACCCGAGAGTGGCATTTGGAAATTTCCTTATGTCCTTTGCTAAAATTTTGAGAAGCCAGTTTTTGGATTTTTGCATTGATGGCTGCATATCCAGAAAAATACTTAGTCCTGTACTCACTGGGATGGCCAATTACAATACTAGATAGAATAGGACAGCATAGTATTTTTCACAGAAATCAAATTGCTATTCCTGGTATAACTTCATATTATTTTCATCTATGTAAAATTTTAGCATCTTTAAGCAATTACTGGTTAATGACTATTTATTAATTCACTTCATCTATCTTGTGTGATGAGTTTAGAGAGACCTCCAGTCCAATAATCAGATTCCTGAAGTTATGGTAAACATGCTTCTTGACATCCTTTTGGTCTTACTTTCTTATGACCATTTTATCTTTCTATTGGATTGTTACATGTATCTTTCAATTATAAGCTTTGGTAATGCTTTCCCATAACTATAAAAGCAATTTACTATTCAAAAAGAAAAAGAAGTGAATTTCAGGTATTGGTATTATTTAAAAGCAGAATTGGTAATTCTAATGAGAATGAGAATTGTAGCCTTAGATGACAAAGGGACATTTTTAATGTATGATAACACCTGGAAACTCTCTTAGGAGCTTTATTTACATTTATTAGATGAAAATTTTTTTTCATTCTGGAAATGTCTTTACATTTTTTGGGGATGACAATAGTGAGTATGTACATATGTCTGTATGAGTAAATATGTGGATCTTCATCCGAATTAAGATATTTCATAAATTATTTAAACATTCCATCTGATAATAGATTATGTTTATTTCTAGAATTAGAACTTTATGAAGTTGGATTATATTATTGATTAACTGGCAATGTTACTTGGATATAAACCTCTTGGACAAACCTAAAACAAAAGATACTGAGTAATGTATATTTAGTAACTCTTTTACCAGAATTACATCAATGAGAAAAAATATATCATAATTTATTATTTTCATTTATCAAACTCAATGATGTACAGAAATCTTCCCCCTTATTCTTGTATATTCTATGGCTCCTAATAAAACTAGCTCTACTAAATGATTAATTCCTAAATTTAAAATGAAATGTCTGCTGCAAAACTAAATCACGGCCAGTAGACTACATGGCATAAATCCTTCACAGGGTGCTATAACCTTTATCGTTTTTGAAATGTGCCCCATCAAGGAACCCTCAGGCAAATGTACAAGGGACCCATATGACATTTACATAGTCATTGTGTCAGATTATACTTTGTGATCCTCCCAAATCATTAGGCAAACCCTGAACAGAACAGATGCATGACAGATTGCCCAATGCCTGAGCATAGCAAATAAATAGGGAAACAATGGAGCTTTGTTCACACTTGGGCCCCATGTCCAGAGAGTTCCCTGGCTGCAGACAATTTTTGAGTTCAAGACCTTCAAACTAGAGATGCAGGACATGCATTCAGGACCAATTTTTTTCATTAGCACATAATTACACATTAACTGCATGATCTTTTCTAGTCCCAAGGTTAAAAAGCAGGCAGCAAATATTTTGCAGCTAGCATATTCCTGAGTAACTAAAAGAGTCTAGTGAGGTTTTCTTGTGTGATTAATGATTGATTTCCCTAAGGTAAAAGAAATTGTGTTGCCCGTGATCTCCAGCAACTGAATACAATTCTCTTATATTTAACCAAGACATACACATGCGTGCACACACACAATAATATACACTATTGTGGAAGGAGGCAATTTGAATAGATTTAAGTTTTTATCAGGTTCAGGAGATGGTTGATGTTGTAGAAGAATTTGCCTTCTTCTTCATTTTTTTTCTTAGTGAGATTCGACCTTTCCATCTGTGTTTAAGTCATTCATGACTTGCAATGATTAAGAGATAAAATAGCAAGAAGCAGGGGAGCAATGACTAGAATTCTAGATAAAGTCTCAGCAAGTCTGACTTCTGGCTCTAAAGAATTAGAGAAATAATTACTCAGATTTTGGCAAGTCACTTGACTTTCTACATTTTGTTTTCCCTAGCGGAGATCATACTATTTGTCATACAAGCCAAAGAATATTTGAGAGTGCTAATAATAATTATACTCAGACAATCCAGCTAAAACCTGGACATTTGTAGTCACTTTGTGGTATGGTTTGAATGTATACCTTGCCCTCAAAGCTCATATGTTGAAACCTAATCACCAAAGTAATGGTACTCAGGCCTTTGAGAAATGCTTAGGTCATGAGGTCTCTGCCCTTGTAGATGAAAATAATGTCCTAATAAAAGAGAAAAAAAAGAGCTTCGGAGAGCTGACCCCTCCCTTCCCTCTTACCATCACTCTGTGAAGCTGCATTGTTCACCCTTTGTTCCTTTTCACCCCTTTCTCCAGGTAAGGATGTAACAAGCAGCCATCACCAGTTACTGTATGCCGATGCTTTGGTCTTGAACTTTGCAGACTTAAGAACTGTGAGAAATAGGTGTATTCTCTTTACATACTGCCAGGTCGAAGGCATTTTGTTCCCACAGCAGAATAAGACACTGTGCCTAGCTATAAAATGAAAAAAAAATTTTTTTTGACAGGCAGAGTAGACAGTGAGAGAGAGAGACAGAGAGAAAGGTCTTCCTTTGCCGTTGGTTCACCCTCCAATGGCCGCCATGGCCGGCGCGCTGTGGCCGGCGCACCGCGCTGATCCAATGGCTGGAGCCAGGTACTTCTCCTAGTCTCCCATGGGGTGTAGGGCCCAAGCACCTGGGCCATCCTCCACTGCACTCCCTGGCCACAGCAGAGAGCTGGCCTGGAAGAGGGGCAACCGGGACAGAATCCGGCGCCCCGACCGGAACTAGAACCTGGTGTGCTGGCGCCGCAAGGCGGAGGATTAGCCTAGTGAGCCGCGGCGCCGGCCCTATAAAATGAAATTTGGCATTGATTAGTCTCTGCTATCTACAATTAAACGGAGATGATTTAGAGTCTGCCATTCTTTCATAATAAAATGCCACAGTGAACACAAACTGAAGCTCAAAAAGAGGTAATAAGCTGGGTAACCATAAGTCAGGCAACAAAATGAGATTTTTTTGTGTGTCTTGATGATTTCAATCTGTTTATCATTAGAGAGAGGATAGATTTCTTATTAGCCTCTTAAAATATTTTGAATTATTTCATAAATAGTAATTTTAATCACAAATTTCACAAACTTATGGAAACTTTGTTGGATTTAAAGATAATCAAGTCCAATACTGTGGCACAGCAGGTTAATCCATTGTCTGCAGCGCAGGCATCCTATATGGGCACAGGTTTGAGTCCCGGCTGCTCCACTTCCAACCCAGCTCCCTGCTAAAGTGCCTGGGAATGCAGTGGAGGATGGCCCTAGTGCTTGGGTCCCTGAACCCATATAGAAGACCTAGAAGCTCCTTGGCTTCAGCCTGGCCCAGTCCCATCCATTAAGGTCATTTTGGAAGTAAATCTAATCAGCAGATGGTAGATTTTCTTTCTCTCTCTCTCTCTCTCTCTATTCTGACTTATAGATAAATAAAAAAGATTATCAACTTATTGACTTTAAAGCTGTCCTTTAATTCTCTATTTTCTCAGAGTTGGCATTTGGCACAGCATTAAGATGCTGCCTGGGACTCCTGCATTCCATGACTGCCTGGGTTCAAGTCCTGGCTCCACTCTTGGCTAACTTGCACCTTGAGAGGCAACAGATGATGACTCAAGTTTTTGGGTTCCTGCCACCAGTGTGGGAGACCTGGAATAAATTTCTGACTCCTGGCTTTGCCCTGACCCAGTACTGGCTGTTGCAGGTGATTGGAAATGAGCCAGTAGGTGGAGAATCTTAGTCTGTCTCTCCATCTCTGTCTCTACCATTCAAATAAAATAAATAAAATTATAATTCTCCATTTTTCCTTCAGGTGTCACACAATTTTAGAACAATATCTTTATAATAATTGTTCCCCTTCCTCCTCTCTGTCACACACAGACACACCATACACACACACACACACACACACAGAAGGATCTAGGAATGAAAAAAGGTTAAGTAAAACTGTCCTGTAATTTCTAAACTAGCAGTTCCCAAGATGAAGAAAAAAGTTTAGCTAATAGCAAAAATAGCATTTAACATAAATCAAGTGAATAAGAGGGAAGCAAATTCAAAAAGCCTAAAATATTTATGTCCTAGTTCTAGGTATTTCTATTTCCCAATATAAATATTAGCATTGGGATAGTCATCCATAAAGTACACTTCAAGCCTCTAAAAGTTATGTTTAGATGGAAAAATCATTCTATATCAAAGAGTATTGGCAAATAGGTAGCTTTGATGAAAACAACTTTATAAAAAGTAAATACATCACATATTGTTTTATATTCCTGAATTGTATTGTATACAATGAGGCACATGCACAGGCATTATTTTGCCAATGATCTCAACAACTCTGTTAATACTTATTGTTATTATCTGTTTTACATTTTAGAAAACTGAAGCTTAGAGAAGTTAAGTGAATTGCCAGAGCACATATAATAAATAAGTAGAAACTCTAGTATTTGAATTCAAATCTTCTTACTTGCTACCAAAAATAGGACTTCTGGAGACTTTGAAAAATAATAATGCTCAAGAAGCTAAGGACACTCCTGCATGAATTGAGAGTAACAGATAAGACCACTTGAAAAACATACTAAAGAAATTTAAAACATTGTATCTTGAGATCACATTTTTCTCCCAGCCCAAATAGCTTCATTATGGACAGAAAGAGCTGAAACGTTATTAACAGAGAATCAAAAATGCCCAAGCTAATTTCAGGAGTGGAGAATTCAGCCTTTCCAAAGTAGTAGTTACTTTACCAAAAAGATTGCTAAATTCTCCACTAACGTGTAAGAACGTAGTTCCTTCCCTCTTCTCTCTGTTTTCCAACTGAGCTTTGCAACCATCTTATTTCATGTAATTATCTCAACATAATCTCTAATGAGGGCTTGATTTACTAAGAGGACTCACAGAACTCCAACCACTGTAAAACAGACCTCTTACAGGAAGTAAAAATGTCTACAAAAAGGTGCAAGTTACATAAAACAGAATCAGAAAGTCATTCAACTTCTACATTTGACAGACACATACCAGAGTATGAATTTTCTTTTTGAGTAATCTGGTGAAATCCAATCTATGAAAAATGGTTTTGATTAAAAATATTTTAATTCATTCAAGCTACTTTTATGGGTCAGCTCTTAGAAAGAAATGCATCTAATGTGTGATTTATACAGTTCTATGAACTAGAAAGTAAAGAATCTAGAAAATGTCTTCTTTCATTGATGAACACAGTTCTCATTTGCCTCAGAACTGTTTCTACTTGACTAATACCCTTGAAGCTGATATTTTAAACAATTCACCTCAGGGTAGATCCTGGACTTCTCTTTTTCTTTTAAGAAAAGAAAGCCCAAATATTAGCTTTGTAAGTGCTTACATTTCATTTGTTTCTAAACATTGAATGGCATAATATAATTGGGATCTAATTGGATCACACTGTTATGAATAATCAAATTCCTGAAGTTACCTTTGATAAAGAAACGACTTAAATAGAACTGATTTTGGTTGATCTCTCATTGCCTCCATTTTTACAATTTGTACTATATCCCAACGATTTCCTAAACTAGAAACTTAGAGAATTGCTATCAGCTGATCATGATTGCCTTAACGTTTCCCTCTGCATGATCAAACTGTAGACAACCTTCTTTCTGACTTCCCTTTTCTTAAAGCATTTACTGTGGAAACTTAAACTCATCTCTGTACCTTAGTGGTGTAAATCTTCTTAAAATGTCTGTTTCCAGTTTTCTAACCAAGAAACTCCTTTCTTTGGGCCTAGAAAACATCACTTCAAATTGTAACCAGCAAGGAAGATAGACCCGCTGACTCACAGTCTCTGTGGCAGGGAAAGAACTGAACTTTAGTGGATACCTTGGTCCAAGCTGAATGCAGATCATGAAGTGTGAATATAACCCAGGCAAGTGTTCTGCTCACCTTGTCAACTACTTTTAATTCTAACAATTAATAGTCTTTTACTGATGGATGACTAAGTTCTGAGTATCTTAAAAAGGATTTATATTTTATGCTAACCTGAGTAACTAACAAATATTTGGAGCTGACTGAACAAAGATCCTTAAGAGAATTGGGACTCTTTAGAATTGATCAATGAGGCTGAAATATGCCCTAGCATGTCATGATTTTACATTTCAGACTACATCTTAATAGCAGGAACTTCAATTCTATCTTATAGTTGTTAAGAAAAACTAATAGCCAAATGGGTCTCCCTTGGTGTATTTTATACACTTACTGAGTGGTAGATAGGAGGATAATGAAAAATTTAAAAGAATTGTTTTTAACAATGCAGATTATCATTAGTGTTACCTATTTTTTAAGGTTAAGGAGAACTAGAAAATGAATTATGAACAGGAGACAGAGCAGTGTAAAGAGAACATAAAGAAATGAAGTTGCCTCTTCTTATAAAAGGGAGTCAATATAATCCATTCTTTAACCCTACATCTGGCTGAACACCACCTCTGAGAGCAATAAAAACACAAAAATATCTCCAAGTAGGCAAAAATAAGCCCTGAGATTTCTTAATCTCATGCAACTTGCAGGTTACTACGAATAAATATAACATGTACAGTATTCAACCAAAGGTGGATAATGGCCATTACCTACTATTTTCAGAGATGTTGAATAAATTACATAAGGAATTGCTTGGTATTTGCAAGCAGGAAGTGACTTACTCTGTGAAGAATATTTAAAGCAGTCTTTCTATCACTACAATGCATAGCAGGATGCTAATGCCACAGGGAGTACACTTCACTGCGGAACGTATAAACACTCTCTGGAGGATGGGTAATATCCTCGGGTGAACTTTGTATATCCAGATGTGGGTGTACCTAGAACTTTTTCTACCATGCTTCTTAATTCTCATATCCTTCTGTTTGTGTTCATCTATACTTCTTAGTAAGAATATGGAAAAGTCATTTTCTGTCCTTTCTCTCATTTTCCCATTTCTTCTTTATTTTATTTTCTCTACTTTTTTCTTCCTCCCTCATTTCTTCCTTCCTTTTGCTTTTGTTCTTTCCTCTCTTTCTTCTTATTACTTTGTTTTAATAATGTATGGAAGATTATCAACATGTACATGAAATAGCTAAAATATGCATTCATTCATTCATTGCGCTTCTCTTTAATGTGATTCTCAGAATCTGACTTTTACAAAGTCAGCTCTGTGTTGACTTTGTAAACATGGCAGCTCTGTGTTTAGCATCTTGTTCAGAGCCACATTTCTAACAGCGCGAAGTCACTTTGTGCCTTTGTGTCACATTGTGATAATTTTTGCAATATCACAAACTTTTTCACGTTATTATATTTTAGGCAATGATCAGTGATAAGTGATCTTAGCTGTTATTATCGTAATTGTTTTGGGTTGCCAAAAACCACTCCCACTTAACACTGCACACTTAATTGGTATGTACTATATTCTGACTACCGCACTGATCAGCTGATCCAAGTCTCTATTTCCTTAGACCTTCCTATTCTCTGAGTTACAACATTGTAGAAATTAGGCTTATTAAGAACCTTCCAAGGGCTTGTAAGTAATCCAGTGAAAGTAGGAGTTTTACATCTCACACTTTAAGGGAAAAGCTCAAAATGATTAAGCCTAGTGAGGAAGCAGGATGAACACTTGAGGTGGACTGAGAGCTGGGCCTTGGGCTCCCAGGCTGGCCAGGAGGAATGTAGAGGGAAAGTTCTTGAAGGAAATGAAAATTGCTACTCCAGAGAATACACCAATGATCAGAAAGCAGAACCACGAGATTACTGATACGGAGAAAGATTGAGTGGTGTCGCCAGAAGATCCAAGCATTCACAACCATCCCTTGAGCCAAAGCCTAGTCCAGAACAATCCTCCAGACTCAGTTCTCTGAAGTCTAAGAGGCAAAGGGAAGGCACAGAAGCAAAGGCACAGAGGCACTGAAGCTCGCTGAGCTTGGTGAAAAAGCAGTCGACTCCACAACATAACAACGCAAGGTGAAGCAGCAGTTGCTTGTGGAGAAGCTTCAGCAAGTCGTCCAGGAGATCTAGCTAAGAGAGCTGATGGAGGTGACGACGCTAAACACAGACGATCATTGGAGATGAAACAACCTCCTTCTGGATGAAGACGACATCTAAGACTTGCATGACTAGAAAAGAGAAGTCAACGCCTGGTTTCAAGGTCCTAAAGGGTAGGTAGGTTCATTTTCTTGTTAGGGTAAAAGACAAGCTGATGATTTTAACTTGAAATTAGTACCCGTTTATTATTTTAAAAATCAGAAGGCTCTTAAGAATTACACTAAATCTACCCTGCCCACGCTCCTTAAGTGGAATAGAGAAGCACAAATGACAGCACATTCGATTGCAACATGGTTTACTGAAAATTTTTAAGCCCGCTATTGAGAACTACAGCTCAAGAAAAAGAGAACATCCCTTTTAAGATATCACTGCTCATTGATAATGCCCCTGGTCACCCAAGATCTCTCATGGGGATCTACAGGATCAGTGCTACGTTCATGGCTTTTAACACAACATCCATTCTGAAGTCTGTGGATCAAAGAATAATTTTGACTTTTCAGTTTTCTTATTTAATAAATATATTTTAAAAGGTTGTAGCTACCATAGATAGTGATTTCTCCAATGTATCTGGGCAAAATGAAGCCTTCTGGATAGGATTCACCACTCTAGATGCCATTAAAAATATTCAAGATTCATAGAAGGAATTCAAAATGTCAGAATCAACAGGAGTTTGGGGTAAGTACATTCCTGCCGTCATTGGTGATCTTGAGGGGTGCAAGACTTCAGTGGAGGAAATAACTGCAGACATGGTGAAGATAGTGGGAGAAGCAGGAGTAGAAACAGAGCCCGATAATGGGACTGAATTGCAAGAATCTCACAGTAAAACTTCATAAAGAATGAGGAGTCGCTTCCTATAAATGAGCAAAGAAAATGTTTTCTGAAGATGGATCTACACCTGGTGAAGATGCTGTGACATTGCTGAAATGACAACAAAGGGTTTAGAATACTACACAAACCTAGTTAATAAAATATCAGCAGGGTTTGAGAGGATTCCAGTTCTGAAAGAAGTTCTGCTGTGGATAAAATGCTATTGTACAGCACCACATGCTACAGGGAAATCTTTCATGGAAGAAAGATTTCAATGATACAGCAAATGTCTTTGTTTTCTTATTTTGAGGAATTGCTGCAGCCACCCCAGCTTTCAGAAACCACCGCCTTGATCAGTCAGCAGCCAGCACCATGGAGGCAAGGCACTGCCAGCCGGTAGGATAGGACTCATCCAAGGCTCAGAGAATCTTAGCGCTCTTTAACAATACAGTATTTTTAAATTGAGGTGTGTCTATTGCCTTGTAGACATAATGCTATTACATACATAATAGACCACAGTATAATGTAAACATGACTTTTACATTCACTGTGAAACCCAAAATTTTGTAGGACTGTCTTTGTTGTGACATTCGTTGTTTTGCAGTGCTCTACAACCAAATGTGCAATATTTCTGAGATGTGCCTGTGTATTTTTATAATTATTTACTAGCCAGTATAGCTTCAAAAGTTATTTATTAAGGGCTTCGAATAAAGACTGACTTTTATAAATATTTGTCATTGTAAAAAGTTCTTTCTTCAGATAAAGAGCCATTTGATAATTAGAGAGAACTGAGTTCTATTGTCTTTTCCAACATGGCATACACTACACACATGTTCTAAAATGGTATGTTGAAAGAGGAAGTAGGGCACATTTCTTACTTAGCTTTACATTACTCTTCTGCTTATAGATGTGTGACTACCTAAATGGAAATCTGTGTGATTGTTTATATGTTCCTTTTTCAAAATTAAGTAATTTATTGTGTCTTTCAGTGTTCTCAATGTAATTATTGCATATGTGTGTGTGTGTGTGTGTGTGTGTGTGATGAATCTTAAAAAGTTCATGGAATATGATTATGAAAAAACTGTATGGATTTCAATTTTTACAAAAAATAATTATCTTTTAATTCTATTTTCTCAAAAACTTTTTGAAGTAGATACAATATGAGCCCATGAGCATTGTGTACATGGATGTTTTGATTAAATTGATCAAGTAAATAGTAAAGAATGAGTTAATTCAGAGAAATTACTGACTTGATGTTTTGGGTTTTTTCCATCAACCAAATTGTTATAATTCACATAGTTTACTGAATCCACCAATGGATTTTCAAATTCTCCACCTTATTTATGCACCAATAAGTTGAAGTTATTTTTGTATATATTGTATCTGTGAAAATGTGTTAACTCAGCTTTGCATATACATATATATGCATCATAGTAGTAAGATTAATCAATGTTTATGAGCTAAATAAATGAAATCCCATCAGGGTACAACTTATTTTAAGGCCTGTAATAGTTGCACACTCTAAGGATATCCATAGCACGTTACAGAAATATACACAAGTTGAAATTATAGTGTCACAGAATGAAGCTGAGTGATCATAAGGCCCGAATTATCAGTGCCCAGATAACAAAAATCAATTTTTTCTCTGCCTTTCAGTGATAAATACAGAACTGAGGCACTATCAAATTACAGGCACTGCTTTGTGGCACGGCACAGTGGGTTTAGCTACGGCTTTTGTCACTAGCCTCACATTTCGGCATTCTAATTCAAGTCCTGGCTGCTCCCTGTCTGGTCCAGCTTGCTGGTGATGCTCCTTAAGAATCAGCAGAGTGGTCTGGCACTGTGGCATAGTGGGTAAAGCCACCACCAGTGACGCCAGCATCCCATATGGGCGACAGTTCATATCCTGGCTACTCCACTTTCCATCCAGCTCCTTGCTGATGCACCCAGGAAAACAATGAAGGATGGCCCAAGTCCTTGGGGCTCTGCAAAATACTAAGGCCTCACTAAGGTAATGAGAGTGAGAACAGAGAGGAAGAGTCACATTTGAGGTATATTTTCGTGGTAGAATCAGATGACAGCAATAACTGAATAGGTGTGAGAGTGGAAGAAAAAGATGAGTTAAAGAAAACACTTTGACATTATTGACTTAGGGGACTAGGTAGCTAATGATACAATAAACTACATTTAGTAGAATAGAAAGAGAAGTTGCTTGGGAATTAAGATGAAAATTAAAAGCAAAGTGCCTGATTATGTCCAAGAGGTGTTTTCAATGGTGATCTGAAGTTTAGGAGAGATATCTGGTCAGAGGCATACATATAATTTGCATCACAGCTATGTCAGATGAAGGAATAAGTGAGGAAAAAAATCATTTAGAAATTTATTTAAAATAAAAACAGGAGAAAGCAAAGGACAACAAAACTTAAAAATGTGTAAAACACATGAAGCAATTTGAAAGGACTGGCAATATTTGGAAGAAGAAAAACCAAAAATTGCATCAGAAACAAAGGAAAGATAGATTTTTTTTCACAGAAAGTGTTCTTGTCAGGGTCCAAGAAAGAAAAATGTGGAAAGATAGGATTTTAAACAGATAATATTTAGCATTTTGAAGGTTACCATCAATTCATCTAGAGTAACTTCAGTGGGGTAATAGAAATAGAACCCACTTTCAGGTCAAATGTAATCGGACTAAATGAAAATAAAACTGTACCATAAACAACACTTTCAGGAATCTTGACTGAGAAGAAGAGAAGAAAAAATAAGGATGTCTTAGGGTTAATGAAAGATTTTATATGCACTATGGTAACAACTAAGAATAAAGAATAAGAATGCTTAATGATTCAGAAATGGTGGAAGGAAAATTGATGGAGCATGGGTCAAGAGGGCATGAGAAGCTACGATCTAGAGGACAAGTTGAAGCACTAACTCTAAACCAGAGTAATGATATCCTGCCAAACAAGAATGGAAAAGATGGGATGGTTGCTGATAAGCATAGATATGTGATGTGAGGGAAGAAATATATATTACCAGGGATAAAGCTGTAATGCAATTAAGTATTTGAGAAAATAATAATTAATATTTTTAAAAATATATTTAATTTTATTTGAAAGGCAGAGGCAAGGAATGAGAGGGTGAGAGAGAGAAAGAGAGAGAGAGAGGGAGAAAAAAAGAGAGAGAGAAAGAGAGAAACTTCCATTTGCTAGTTCACTCCCCAGACACCCACGGCAGCCAGAGCTGGACCAAGCTGAAGCTGGGGGACTAGAACTCCATCTGAGGCTCCCACATAGGTGGTAGGGACCCAAGAATTTGAACCATTACCTGCTGCCCCTCAGGATTTACAGTAGCAAAATACTGGATTGGAATGGAGTAGACTTGGCTTGAACTAGACACACTGGTGTGAATTGTGGGCACCAAAGGAACTCTGGTATGAAATGATGGAACACAAAGCAGCCCATAGACTCAGCCACTCTGCCAAACACCTGCCCCATGACAGCCTTTATCAAATGGTAACCACAGTTGCTCAACTTTAGGAAATGACTGTCATTTTTAGCTCTTGTTTATATTCTTGTGGAACTGTGGTTGCCTTACTTTTTACTTTTGAATATTATTAGTAGTGAATTAGCCTGTGAATATGAAGTAGATTACAATTGTGGCTTTGTGAAAACTGATGAAGAAAGGAAAGGGAGGGAAGGAGATAGGAGAACAGGGACGTGTGGTTGGCTTCTTGGAACTATACCTATGGAATGCATAAAAACTGTCTCTGTATATTAACAATTTTTTTTCAAATTCCAGTGTTTCAAAATACATTAAGCAAATTGCCATATATATTACCCACATTCTTCAAGACTTACTTCTTTTAATTGGTTTTGGAGGCATTCAGTGAAAATTTCAGATGCAACTTCTTACCTCCACATTTATTATGGTAATTAAAAAAGCAATCTGTTACATTTCATGATTAAAAGTAAATTTTATATTTCATAGAAAATTGGAAGTTAATGTCATACCGCAAGATTACAATGAGTTATATTCTTTTCATCTTCCTTTTTCAGAAACTATTATATTTCAAGACATATTACAACTGAAACTTAAATCATTCTTGAAAAATATGCTGATCAATTACAGAAAGATAAACAATGGTCTTAAAAACACAGAGACAACAAATAAACTACAATAAATAAAAACCTTTGTAGTAATATAAAACCTAGTGAGTTCATTTCTGCAGACTGTGATATAAAAACTCTGAAAAATGTTTAATCTCTCATCTTCAGTAGAATTGAGGGAAGTAGAAAATGGAAGAGGAAAGGAGTCACGGTTGAACTTTTTAAGGATTAATGATCAGCAGAGAGTATTTGGAAGAGATAAACTGATTCTTAGCTCTTTTATTTACTGTAAGGTAGATATTTACTATGTTAAGCAGGACACATGAGCATGTAAACTTGTGCAAGTAACTCAATGACTCTGGGCTTTTCTTTCCTTATGTGTAAATTATAAAAATTGCTTAATGCTTATCTTGCAACATTATTGTTGAGATTAAAAATAATGAACGTACACATGCAATTCCCAACACTTGTTTAAAATTAGGGGATAACTGAATTGTTCTTAATGATTACTGTTTCAGAAAATATACTTAAAGCCATTGGTTTGAAGTAAATTACAGAATTATTAAATCCAGGAGAACCTCCCTATGATAAATTTCTGCCCCTTAAGGTGATTGTTCATTTCCAGAGATAACTGAGTAGATAATGGTTCTACTAGAGTCACATATCCCTTGACTGAAGTTATAGCTTTAAAATCACCTAAGTTACAAATGCTATAAATACTTATATTAACTAACTTCCAAAAAGTTGCATTCTGTCAATATCTAAGTCTTCAAATATATCTCTATTTATTATACAAAAACATGAATTCTAGCTTTGGTGATTAGATGGTACACACATTTTAAAGTCATGTGTCTTTCAGTTAATCAAACACCAACAGTATTCACTCTTCTCACTTTGATAACTACACATTTCACTTACCATAATCCAGCCAAATCATATGTCTCCAAATAAAATGGCCCAGATTTTAGTTACCAGATGTATCCTCTGAGGAATTGATAAAATGCTTTGCCCTGGATATTTAATTCAAAAATCATTATGTAAATAAATAAAATGGATCCTGATAAGTTACAAATCACACCACTTCTTTAAAAATCTAATAGTGATTGGTAATGGCACAAATACTGCTTCATTCATGAACAGATAGCAATGCTGCTTCCTTGCCTTCCAGTGTTAACCCTGACAATTTACAAAACTGGATAATCAGAAGAGGAAATTGGCCCCCCAAAATGTGAAGGAAGAGCAAAATGCAAAAAGTGAAACTTAATGCTAAACACAGAATTTGAATTTGCTATAAATGAAATTATAGAAGATTCAAATGACCACTGGATTATCAATAATACTGTAATCCACGGGACTTTGAACATATATAGTTAGAAAATTGAGTGTAGGTAAATTGTCTTGACATAATGAAGAAAGTTATTGTGATATAAAAGATGAAGAAGTCCAAGAGTCAGTGACACCTGTCAAAACTCACATTAGAGAAAGTCCTGAGGATATTCAATAATAAAGTGCAAGAGATAAAACAGTAGAATAAATGATAAAAGGATAAACAGGGAAAGGAGTATGACAGTTTGCTAAAAGATGGAAAGTATTCTTTCATATTGTGAATTATCTGATGACAAGAAGGCACACTTCAAACTATTCTTAATATGTTTTTGGAAAAAAATTGGAGCCATTAACTCTGACTTTAAAATAAATAAATATTTTTAAAAGGCAATATATAATATACTTAGAAATTCAATATTATTTCTAATTATGAACATTTAATTACATATATACTTATTTATCAAAAATTACAAATATTTCCTTCAAACTGTGTTAACACAATTTTTAATGGCTCTAGTCTCTTAAAATTTCCCTTTTTTTCTCTTTCTTTCTTTCCCTCCATCCCTTCCTCCCTTTTTCTCCTTTTCTTTCTTTCTTTCTTTTCTTTCTTCTCTTTTCTCTTTCTAATTTTTTACTCTCTATTCCACTTCCTCCTTTTAAGTGAAAACCGAATATGTTGAAAGTAGGTAGAATTTTCTAAGGACATTCAATGAAACTACTAGTGTATAAATGACAAGTGTTGCATCAAGTTTTTATTGCAAGAAAATTTGATGTTTAACTATAGCATACTGAATTATAAATAATATCACAAAGTAAATTCTTGATACTTACTTAAATTAAAAATGAAAAGATTTTGCTGTTTCTTTTTTCCTTTAAAGAAACACTTTTGAACAAATCACATGACAGGTTATTCTGTAACAGAGGGGAAACAAATAGATGATTATAGCTACATGAAGATACAAGCTTGAAAATTAAAGCATGAGGGATTGACATTTAGGTGTAGCAGGTAAAGTCGCCACCTCTGATGCTGGCATGCCATATTGGTGTGGGTTCATGGCCTCGCTGCTCCACTTCCGATCTTTATCCCTTCTGATGGTCTGGAAAAGCAGCAGATGTCCCAAGTCCTTGGGCCCCTGCACCCATGTAAAAGACTTTGGATGAAGCTCCTGGCTCCTGGTTTTGGCCTGACTCAGCCCTGGTTGTTGAGGCCATTTGGGGAATGAATCAGAGAATGGAAGATTCTCTCCCCCTCCTCCTCTGTAATTCTGCCTCTCAAATAATTAAATAAATCTTTTTTTAAAAAAATAGAAGCATGAGGATATAAAACAAATAAGATTATTTCATAGATATAAAAGAAAATAATCCCACAGACGTTCTGGAGAAAGCCCCTGAGTTGTTTTTCATTTTGTTTGTTTTGTTTTGTTTTATAAAGTGGAATGGAAAAAAAGAAATGATATACTACTAATAATACACATCTACTAAAAGCCAAATGCTTTTGAAACTTTATGCTATACCAAGAGTGGGTCAGAGGGTACTGTTGTTCCAGCTTCACTAACAATTCAGCAAAGATATGTGCCTCTTCCCAGGTGCTCCAGTGAGCATTCAGGAATCCATTCCCTGAATAAAAATTAGGATTCCTTACGCCACATCCTTCCTACTCTTCTGTATTGTTTTCTGAGATTCATCAACGATGAAGTCTGCAAATTTATTATATTCCCATAATCTAATCATAGGACAGAGTATAAAGGTGGAAATGAAGAAAAATACACATATCTTGGAATGCTTAACAGTATAAAAAATGGTGCGTTGGCCACAGATGTATTTCTAAGTAGAAGGAAGTAAGTAAAGCTATTTTCAAAGTTTACTCAAAGAGTTACAGCTTTTAAACTGTAGAAAGATAATATTTTGTCATTTTCCTTCCAAATATTTTGAAAATGAATGAATGCCACATTTGAGTTGTCTATTCCTTTATCTAAGCTAATTCACGACTTAAATTTTATGCTTTTTGATGCCTTTTTTGAAGACCATTGTTTTGCTTAGAACAATGTCTTTACTAAATAATTCCGTAAATAAGTATCATATCATATAGGAGAGTTTCAAGTTAATTTTTTTAAAGAAAAAAAAAATTTAGCACTTGATAAGATGGTAGGAGGGTGAGTATTTTTTTTTTAAGATTTATTTATTTATTTAAAAGTCAAAGTTACACACAGAGAGAAGGAGAGACAGAGAGAGGTGTTCCATTTGCTGGTTCACTCCTCAATTGGCTGCAACTGCCAGAGCTGCGCCAATGGGAAGCCAGGAGCCAGGAGCTTCTTCTGAGTCTCCTACATGGGTGTAGGGGCCCAAAGACTTGGGCCGTCTTCTACTGCTTTCCTAGGCCATAGCAGAGAGCTGGCTGGGAAGTGGAGCAGCCAGGACTTGAACCAGCGCCCATATGGGATGCCACACTGCAGGCAGGAGTTTCACCCACTATGCCACTGCGCCAGCCCCTCAAGTTATGTTTTATTTAAAGAAAAAATGAAATTGTGTATCCTTATAGGAGAAAAAAATAGTAGAACAAAAAACTCAGTATGGACCAATGAAACCCTTGACTCAAGAGGATGATGCTAAGAATTCAGTAATATTGAAACTACTTTAGCTGGTACTGAGGCTCAATAGGTTAATCCTCCACCTGCGGCGCTGGCACACCGGGTTCTAGTCCCGGTCAGGACGCCGGATTCTGTCCTGGTTGCCCCTCTTCCAGGCCAGCTCTCTGCTGTGGCCCGGGAGTGCAGTGGAGGATGGCCCAAGTGCTTGGGCCCTGCACCTTCATGGGAGACCTGGCTCCTGGCTTCGGATCAGCGCAGTGCACCGGCCACAGCGGGCCAGCCGCAGCGGCCATTTGAGGGTGAACCAACGGTAGAGGAAGACCTTTCTCTCTGTCTCTCTCTCTCACTGTCCACTCTGCCTGTCAAAAAAAAAAAAAAAAAGAAAAAAAAAACTAATTTTTTAAACTTTTATTAACATAAAGAATACAGATTTAATGTATTTTGTAGATACAATTTTAAGAATATAGTCATATTTACCTTCTTCCCTCCCCTTCCCCCAACCCTCCCTTAATCCTCCCTCCTTCCTTTCTCTTTCTTTCAAAATCAAAAACTAATGTAAATAATTTTTAAAAACTTATTTTGTTCATTTCCAAAATGATAACTGAAAGGAACTGAAAATAAGATATAATCATTTTGGTAATACTGGAGTAGCACAAAAATACCCATTTGTATCCCTGGCCATTTTGAAGCTAGACTTTCCAAGTTATTTCCTTACCAAAGCTCATGCTAAAGGAATGGATGATACAGTTACTAGATTTGAATTTCCCTGAAAATTTTTATATTGTTCACCACCTCTTAAGTGCATTATTTAATAAGGATCTGTGAAATTGAAATTACAGGAAAGATGTGCAGTCATACATACAATGCTGTTTACGTTTCATCTGTAAGTGTCAAAGAATACCAAATCCAGGATTTTCTTTTTGAGTAAGAAAAAGCTAATGGAGCAAAATCGTACTGAATCCCAGCAGATTACATAACATCCTGAGGATTCTAGCTGTCACTGCTATAATATCCTAATTAGTTTTGTTGTAGGAGGAACAGCGT
This sequence comes from Oryctolagus cuniculus, assembly GCF_964237555.1. Lineage (NCBI taxonomy): Eukaryota > Metazoa > Chordata > Mammalia > Lagomorpha > Leporidae > Oryctolagus > Oryctolagus cuniculus. Next base: position 189,001,640 of record NC_091432.1, on the reverse strand, counting down.
GAGGGAGCTCGATCTTTATTGAAGGCTCTAGCTATCTTACTTCAAGTGTAAAATTTATATTGTCTTGGGTACTAGCATCAAGCAGCAATACAAACACTGGATGTAATTTATGTTACCATTTAGACGTCTGTGTGTTCTGCAAAAGTCATATTAACAACATGCAAGTCATTCTTATAAGACAGCTTCTTTATATATTAATAACACCCTGGAAACATTATTTTCCCTCCACCCTCCCTCCCAGCTACATCTTACAAAAATTCAGTAAATAAAGTCAGGTCTATAGGGTTGAGACTTTGTTGGCTTTCAGAATTAAATGACAGGAAAATCAAAGGACACAGAAACTGAGATATCTACTTAGTAATATGTTTACTCTACTAGCAATCTTCCCTTGCAATGAAAAAAAAATAAAGTATAACGTACTAAAATGTCTATGTATTTCCATATGTATATACATGTATGCTATACATAGCCAAAAATAGTTCTAGAGTAGAGAGAAAGAGACAGAAAGAAAGATCAAATTTAATATTAACAAATTTCAAACAAATGATCACTTTCCTTATAGGTTCAGGTAGTTTTGTTGTTGTTTTCTTTTGTTTTGCTTTAGCTCAACAGACTTCTTTTCAGTGTCTACCTACTGTGTTAGGTACTGGGGATCCCAGAGTGAGTGATGTAGGATCCTGATTCATAAGTAATATATTATGCAATTAAGAGAGACGTTATATAATAGTCTCTGAAAATTTCTTGCAGAGTATTGTAGTTGTATAAGACCATGGTGATTTATTTCAGTGTATTCAGCTAATTTTTAAGTGGTTCGTCATTGTCATTTGGTATCTTATAAAGTGGATGTTTTCATATCCTAACTTTCCTCTTTCTTTTTTATCATGTATTAAATAGAAGAAGTGACATGTTTGTAGCCAGAATGGGATGACAGAAAACAGAGTGACTGGTATGTATGCAAAGATATGCAGGAGAGCCTGGGAGGCTGAGTGAACAGATTGCAAGGGCTGATGGCTGCCTGCGAGGTGGAAAACTGAGAGGCCGGTCATGACATCAAGGAGAGGAATAATATACTTTCTTCTGTTTCCTTTCTTCCCTCTGGTATTTTTTGATTCCTTCCATTGGTGCAGCATGGTACTATATGATGTTAACTTTTATGATGAGATGGTGGACAACATCACATTTATTTGGACATTCTGACTTTGTCCTTTAACTGGTAATTTGTGTGAAAGAAAATAACCATGGGATAAGTTGAAACTTTCCTTTTTTATTGAAATGTCACTGATAATCTGACTGGCAATCTACGGAAAGGATGGCAATTGCTAGATCACTATCAAGTTCAGGGTAATGTGTTCCTTTTACCCCTATTGTTCTTGTCTTAGGAAAAAAAATTGGAACAAAAGTAAAACGAGCTAAATACAGATGACACATCACTAGAAGAGGATTAATCATTCAAAATAGAAAAATCCAGATCATGTTGTTGTAGCAAACAGAGAACAGTGCTGACATATAACATTAGAGATTATCTTGTTTGTAGACATGCTCATTTCAGGTTCACGAAATTGGGTTCCCCACGTCCACTTCTCTGAGAACCAATTGACAGAGCTGTGCGTCCTGGAAAGGGAGAAGCAGAATATGGAAATCCCTGTGCTAGCTTTTAATGCCTCTGTCTAAAGGGACACATGTGATGAGGCGTGCTCACATTTCACTGACACTTTGCCACGCATGATGTCAATGAGGTAGGAAGTAAAACTTTCATCCAAGGAGGGACAGCAGATAGTAGTAAACTATTGCAATGAAAACCTTCCTACCAAACCTGGTGTGAACAGGTGCCCTGTGAATCCCTATACTCTGTTTCCTACTACTCTGCTCATTGTTCATGTTGCTTCTACCATTGTAGATCTCCAGTCTTCATTTTGCTGCACAGCACATTTAAGCCTGATGCTTCTCTGACCTGAAATATGTTGCCACAAACACCTACATGCTCACTCTTAGCTTCCTTTAGCTCTTTACTGCATTGTTACCTTCTCCACGAGGATTTTTCTGGCAACCCAATGGAGAAATCCAACAACTTTATGTAAATATTTGTCATCTTCTTTCCTTGTTTTATTTTTTATAGTCTAACATTCTACATTATTCATTATCTATCTTCCTTACTTGATTGTTAATTTTATGAAAATAGCAATTTTTATCACCTAAAGAGCCACCATCATCTAAAACAATGTCTGGAACTGAGTAGATATGAAATAATTGTTTTTAAATGCATGAATTAATAGATGAATGGGACGATTGATTCTATTAGTTGAGCTGTTTCACCTGTCAGCCTAGCTGTCCCCTGCTGAAAGTTACGGCGTTGAGACCCTCCTCCATTTCCAGTCAGACTTCTCTCTTCTTCTACATTTGATCACCTCTTAACATTAAATATTTTTGAGGCAGGGTGACTAAATTGCATATTTTAAGATAGAGGCTTCTTTTTCTGGGTTTTGCAACTGAACTAGTATGTGATTGTAGGTGAGTTATTTCAGTAGTTTGGCTTTCAAAAATGAAATATAACAAATATTATGACATTTATAATCAGGATAGCTGCTAAGTCACATTACTACCACTTACCAGCTTTATTATCTTAGCAAGACACTGTGGTTACATTTTCTAGGTTTTCATTTTTCTTTGTTTAATTATTATTATTGAAAAATTTGGTCAACAAAAATATATGCTCTCATTACTAAGTTCTTAACCTTAGCCTCCAAACTGCTCTCTATATATTTTGAGATACTGGCAAAGGATCTGCATAGCACATTTCTGCTCCGTCGCTGGCTTGCTGTTAGGTTCTGCCAGTAACAAATACTAGACAAAGTGCTCAAGCCTGGAGTAAGAGGAAGGGACTAGCTCTTCTGTCCGCTTCCTGTGAACTTCCTGTTAGTGACAGTTCCCATGAGTCATACCTGCAGGGCTGCTTTACTCTGGCAGCTGCCTTTGAATTCAGTTTGTGGTCTTCCCAACACTTGCAGAAACAGCTTCATGCTGCCTCTCCCTGTTCTATAGATCATCAACAGTTGGAGCTCTCATCTCAGAGGTCTGAGCCTCAGCCCTGTAAGATCCCTGTAGGGTTCAGAGATCCCAGCATTAGCCATTCAGCACCATCTTCTTGGAGATCCAAATATCAAAATGCTTGAATACTTTCTATAAGTTCCAGAATTTTATTTTATTTTTAAAAATTTTATTTATTTGAGAAGGAGAGAGAGAGAGAGAGAGAGATCCCATATGTTGATACATTTCCCAAATGCTCACAGTAGCTAGTATTAGGCCATAACCGAGAGCTGAGAATTCAATACAGGTCTCCCATGTGGGTGGCAGGAACCCAATTGCCATCATTTTTGCCTCCTACAGTCTGCACTAGCAGAAAGCTGGAGTCAGTAGGTGGGGCAGGAATCAAACCCAGGCACTCTAATGTAAGAGGCAGGTGACTTAACCACTAGGTGAAATGCAAGTCCCCTGGAAATCCAGGCTGAATAGTGAGAAGCTGCACTAACCTCAGCTCCAGAAAGATACCAGGAAAATAAAGGAATGATCCCATTACCAGGGGACTGATTGACAGAAATTTTCAGTGGAGAAGTGACAGAATAGAACAGACTGTGCGGGACTGTGAGGGAAGCAGACAGACATGATGCTGCTGGCCACATCACCAGCTCCCCCCACCCCGACATCCATGCAGCCAACTGGGAAACAGTGTCTTCCCAAGTCCAGGCAGGAAGAAGCTGCTGCACACCCAACCACCAGCAGCGCTACTGTGGGAGAATTCCACAGTACCCCACTGACTTCATCTCAAGACTAGCAGGCTGACTGGGATCTGAGCAACTGCACTGCTATGAACAGGGAAGCCACATTGCTTCACTCCCTGCCCCTCCCGAAGCACCAGACTCAATTGGCTGCGTACAGTCATCATGCAGATGAGCAGAACTGACCAGAGCCAGAGTCAAGGCAACTTATGGGTTGGAGAGCAGATCCGCTGCATCCCGCAACTACTGTGGAAGTTTTGGTTATAAGCCTTAGAACTACACTCACTCTCTTTGATTCATGGGAGTTTCCTACAGCCTGTTGGGGGTAGCACCAGCAGCAGCCCATCAAAAACCTCAGATCTGTCCTGAAGATGTTCCCTCCACATCTCCTAGCTCACAGTGCAGGGAGCCTGGACATAAACCCTAGTGACATACTTGCATGCCACATGCATACGGGGTGGGTGGTGCCTTGTAAGACTGAGAGTTTTGATGGTAGTATTACAATGTTTTGAGTAATTTGCACTCATTTGTAGTATCTGGAGTGACCTATCTACATCACTGTACTGTAGGCAGGTGGCTACCACTATCCCCCCACAGCAGGCTCCTACCCAGGAAGATCTAGGTACTGATCCTGCCATATTCTACAACACCAGGACTGTAGCAATCAGGACTAATTTCCTTGAGTCAGCTGGAATCCACCCAGTGAGACCTAGGAAAGAACTTGCTTGCATTCCAGACCTCCAGGCCCATATTTGCTGGTGCAAAATGTCTTGTATACCTTATAATCACACTGTAAGACTAGAACAGAGTTTAGTTCATATCACCCAGTCCTGGACTAGAACTTTTGGTCTTATGAGTCCAAGTATCAGTGGCACTGTCCTAGCAGAATGTGGGTAGGAGCCCATTTACATCATGCAGTCCTAGAGCCACGGCTATTGGTGACACAAGTCACAGCACCACTTAGGCTTGCTAGTGGGACAAGTAACAGTTCACTTTGTGTCCTTCAACAAGACTGAGGATTAGGTCATCATAATCCCTAGTGTAACTGACACCAAATTCTCTGGGGACACTAGAAAGCACACGTTCATCTCAAAGTCACATTTATACCACTACTAACTGCTGTAGACTAGACCGCTTTATCACTTATAGTAATAGCTGACATTGATTACAGCAAAATAAATCACTTCTAGGCTCACCTAGAATCAAAGTCAAAGCAACAAGCCAAGTGACACTGTGAATTTGATCTAAACCATAAACTCTTTTCCACTAAAACCTACTCCATAAATAAAAAGGCATTATTATACCAGATCCAAAGATGTCAATGTAGACACCCAGGAAGCATGAAGAAGCAAAGTAGCATGATACCTACAAAAACATACAATAGTTTTTTAAAATTAGATCCAGAACTGGTAGAAATCAGTGAAATGTTATAAATAGAATTCAGAAAAAAATGATTGTAAGGAAACTCAATGTAGTGCAAAATAATACAAATGGAAATCTTAAAGAAATGAGGAATCAATAGGTGAAATGAATGAAAAATTCACTAAGGAGGTAGAAATCATTAAAAGGAATGACATAAAAACTTTGGAGATGGAAACTTCAATCATGAAGTAAAAAATATGATTGAGAACGGCAACAGCAGAATAGACCAAGTGGAGGAATAAATTTCTGATCTGAAGGACAAGATTTTTAAAGTAATCCATCGGGCAAAAATAACTAGAAAATAATTTAAAAGAATGAAGAAAGTCTATGCAAAATATGGGAGACCATTAAACAACAAAGTATTCTTTTTATAAGGATTCCTGAAGGAGAGGAGAAAAAAAAGGGAAAAACAAAAAACAAAAAGAAAAAAACAAAGAACATGCTAAATTACATAATAGTTGAAAAAGGTTCCAGCCAGTGCCGCGGCTCACTAGGCTAATCCTCCACCTGCGGTGCCAGCACACCGGGTTCTAGTCCCGGTTGGGGTGCCAGTTCTGTCCTGGTTGTTCCTCTTCCAGTCCAGCTCTCTGCTGTGGCCCAGGAAGGCAGTGGAGGATGGCCCAGGTGCTTGGGCCCTGCACCCGCATGGGAGACCAGGAGAAGCACCTGGCTCCTGGCTTCGGATCAGCACAGTGCTGGCGTGGCGGCCATTTGGGGGGTGAACCAATGGAAGGAAGACCTTTCTCTCTGTCTCTGTCTCTCTCTCTGTCTAACTCTACCTGTCAAAAAAGAAAAAAGAAAAGAAAAGAAAGAAAAAGTCCCAAGACTTGAAGCAGACAGGAACATCCAGATACAGGAAACTCAAAGGTCCCCAAGAAAACACAACCAAAAAAGATTTTCTCCAAGGCTTACTGTAGTCAAATTGTCAAGAGTTGAGGACAAGGAGAGAATCCTAAAAATAGAAAAGACAAACATCCAGTTACATACAGCAGACAAATAATTAGACTAGCAGAATACTTCTAAGCAGACACCCCACAGGCCAGAAGAGACTGCGATGATATATTCAAAGTCTTAACAAAAATAAATATAAATACATAAATACCACTTCCAGCCAAGACTATTACATCCAGTGAGGCTGTCCCTTACAAGCTAAGAAGAAATGAGATGTTTCCCAGGTAATCAAGAACAGAGAATTCACCACTACTGTCTGGTAGTTTTCTTTTCTTTCTTTTCTTTTTTTTCTTTTTTCTTGACAGGCAGAGTTAGACAGTGAGAGAGAGAGAGAGAGAGAAAGGTCTTCCTTCCATTGGTTCACCCACCAAATGGCTGCTACGGCCGGTGCGCTGCGCCGATCCGAAGCCAGGAGCCAGGCACTTAACTGGATTGTTTGTTTTGTTGTTGTTATTGAATTTTCTAAGTTCTTCATAGACTCTGGATAGCAATCCTTTATTAATTGCATAGTTTGTAAGTATGTTCTCCCATTCTGTCAGTTGCCTCTTCACTTTCCTAAGCTGTTGCGTTTGTTGTTGTTTTTGTTTGTTTTTGCAATGCAGAAGCTTCTCAACTTGATGTAATTCCATTTGTCGATTTTGGCTTTGATTGCCTCTCCTTCTAGGGTCTTTTCTGAGAATTCTTTCCTTTTTCCAATGTCTTGTTGAGTTTCCTCAATGTTCTCTAGAAATTTGGTGATATCAGGTGGTAGATTTAGGTCCTTGATTCATTTTGAGTGGATTTTTGTGTAAGGTGTAGGTAGGAGACTTGTTTCATACTTCTGTACACAGAGATCCAGTTTTCCCAGCACCATTTATTGAAGAGACTGTCCTTATTCCAAGCATTGATTTTAGTTCCTTTGACAAAGATAAGTTGATTGTAGTTGCGTGGATTGATTTCTGGAGTTTCTATTCTGTTCCATTGGTCTGCAGTCTATTTTTTCCAAGTTTCAGGCAGTTTTGATTATAACTTTCCTGTGGTATATCTTGAAATCTGCTTTTGTGAGGCCTCCAGCTTTTTTTTTGTTGTTTAAAATTGCTTTAGTTATTTGGGGTCTCTTGTGTTTCCATGTGAATTTTAGCATTGTTTTTTTCTAGATCTGAGAAGAATGCCATTGGTATTTTGATCAGGATCATATTGAATCTGTAAACTGTTTTTAGTATTATGAGCATTTTGATGATATTAATTTTTCCAATCCATGAATAAAGAAGATTTTTCCATGTTTTTATCTTCTTTATTTCTTTCTTTAATCTTGGTAATTTTCTTGTAAAGATCTCTTTGACTTCCTTGGTTAAATTTAGTCCAACATATTTAACTTTTTTGTAGTTATTGTGAATGGGATTTATCTTAGAAGTTCTTTCTCAGCCATGGCATTTTCTGTGCATACAAAGACTATTGAATTTTGTGCATAAATTTTATGTTCTGCCATTTTATCAAGCTCTTTTGAGAGTTCCAATAGTTTCTTAACAGAGTCTTTTGGTTCCTGCTATGTATAGAATCATGTCATCTGCAAATAGGAATAGTTTGACTTCTTCCTTTCTAATTTGTATCCTTTTGATTTCTTTTTCTTGCCTAATGGCTCTGGCTGAAACTTCCAGGACCATATTAAATTGCAATGATGATAATGAGCATCCTTGTCTGGTTCTGGACCTTAATGGGACTTCTTCCAGCTTTCCTCCATTCAATAAGATGGTGGCCATTGGTTTGTCATAAACTGCCTCAACTGTATTGAGGAATGGTTCTTCTATACCATCATGAAAGGATGTTGTATATCACCAAATGCTTTCTTTGCATCTTTGAGATAACCATAGAGTTTTTCTTCTTCAGTTTTTTACTGTGATGTATCACATTTATTGATTTGCAAATGTTGAACCATCCCTGCATACCAGGGATAAGTCCCACAATCAACAGTTTCAGTGTAATTCCTATCAAAATGCCAAGGACATACTTTGCAGAATTAGAAAAAAAAATCTTAAAATTCGTCTAGAATCACAAAAGACCTAGAATAATCAAAGTGATCTTGAGGGGGAGAAATCAAGCAGGAGGCCTCATAATACCTGACTTCAAAGCATACTACAAAGCTATAGTTATCAAAACAGTGTGGTACTCTAACAAAAACCAACACACAGATCAATGGAACAGAATAGAATGCAGAGCAAATAATCCACCTCCATACAAGTAATTGATTTTTGACAAAATGCCCAGACCATACAATAGAAAAGGTATAGTCTCTTCAATGACTGGATGTATTTTTTGCAGAAGAAGGAAATTAGATACCTACCTCTTACCATATACAAACATTAACTCAAGAGTAATCAAAAACCTACATTTAAGACCTGAGACTATGAAGTTACTGGAAGAAAATATAGGTGAAACAATTAAATAAATTGGTGTAGGTGATGACTTCTTGGATAAGACTTTCAAAGCTCTGGAAACAAAGGCAACACTAGACAAATGGGATTATATCAGACTCATAAGCCTCTACACATCAAAAGAAATAATTAATAGAGTGAGGAGACAGCTGACCCAATGGGAACAATATATAAAAGCTACTTATCCAAAAATGAATTAGTATCCAGAATATACCTGCAACTCAAAAAATTCAACAACAGCAACAAATCTAGTGAAGAAATGGGCACAGAATCTCAGTAGCGAGTACTTGCCTTTCTGGTCATCTATGTGGCTGTAATTGGTCAGCCGGCATCTAAGACAAGAAGATGGTGCTGCAAAGAAAATGAAAAAGTTGCTGCAGTTTTTTAACTCTGGGCTCCAGCTTGTTATGAAGAGCAGAAAGTACCTGCTGGGATAGAAACAGTCTCTGAAGATGATCAGACAAGGCAAACTGAAACCGCTCACCCTCGCCAACAAATGACCAGGTTTGAAGAATTCTGAAATAGAGTATTATGCCATGTTGGCCAAAACTGGTGCCCATCACTACAGTGGCAATAATATAGAATTGGGAACAGCATGCAGACAATACTAAAGAGTATGCACTGTTTCTATCATTGATGCAGAAGATTATGATATTAGAAGCATGCCAGAGCAGACTGGCAAAAAGTAAATCACTAGATTTTTTTTCTCTAATGAAATTTGTCAGAGCTTGGATTTTTTTAAACAAAAATGCAAATGGCCAATGAATACTTGAAGAAATGCTCAACATCTCAAGCCACCAGGGAAATCAAAAAATCAAAGAAATATCACCTCATTCCTGTCACAATGGCTATTATCCAAAAGACAGAAAGCAAATACTGACCAGTATGCAGAGAAAGATGAACTTTGTTATACTCTCAGTGAGACTATATTTTACTGTAGCCACTGTGGAAACAGTATGGAGATTTCTTAAAAGAATTAGAAATAGACTTGCCATATAATCCAACAACGCTACTGGGCGTATACTCAAAAGACATGGACATGTATAAAAATGATACCTGCACCACTGTGTCTATAGTGGCACTGTTAATATTAGCTAAAATGTGGAATCAACCAAAGTATCCATCATCAGATGAATGAATAAAGAAAATATGATGTATGTATGTGTGTATATATATATACTGAAATATTATTTAGCTGTGTAAAAGAATGAGATTCTACCATTTGTATCAAAATGAGTACAACTGCAAGGCATCATGTTGAGTGAAGTAAGTCAGACACAGAAGCACAAATACCACGTGTCCTTCCTTGTATGTGGTGCTACAGTTGAAAAGGAAAATAATTTTTAAAATAAAAAGGAAACAATATATGCCTATACATATGCCTTTATGGATCAGTATTTCTGCAGATATAGTTCTGTTCAACTTTGTTTTATATCTTTGTCAAATAGTTAAGACTGTAGAGTTAATCTTATGAGTAAAAAGTAAACTGAAAGTCGATCATTGTAATAATTAAAAGAGGGAATAAGAGAGGATAAAAGAATGGTGGGAGCATGGGTGGGAGGAAGGGTAGGGTGGGAAGTATCACTATGTTCCTAAACCTGTACATATGAAATACATGAAATTTATTTATTTTGAATAAAAACTGTGATTAATTTTAAAATTTATTGTACCTGAGTGAAGTGGACATCCATTCATTTGATTATTCTTTATAGCCCTTGCCTGTATTCATGCAAAGTTTTGGTCTTTTTGGTTTTTAAAAAGCAAAAAATTAAGCCTTTGTCTATTATATAAATTAAAAATTTTATCTCAAAAATTTAAAAAGAAAGAAGTAAATAAAAAAGGCATGAAGAAAGGCAGGCAGGAAGGAAGGAAGGAGAAAGAGTAGAAAGGAAGGAGAGACAGAGGAAAGGAGGGAAGTATCATTATGTTCTTATAATTATATCTATGAACTGCATTAAAACTGTTCTCTTTATATTTAATTAGTTAATTAATTTAAAATAAACCAATACCTGTCCTCTGAATTCTAATAACTTCAATTCATTCTGATTGTTCCTTCAGCTCTAGGGATTAGTCAGTAGATTCTGTATGACGTATCTACCTTTGTGAAACTTTAGTTTCATTTCTATACCTTTCAATAGTTAGCAACTATACACCTAGTTAAACCTTGCCATTAAATTCTCTCTTGTTTTCAGTGTTCTGAGCTGATTCTCCCTGATACATTACCTGTCCCTTCAGTGTCATGGCTTATTGTGAGGATAAGATGAGATCATGTCTAGGAAAACATTGTGTTCAACCCAGAATTAGATTGGAGTAGCCATGTTGTGTGGGCTTCATGTACTTCTAATAGCTTTCCCCTAATGACCCAGAATTGAAGATCAAGTCTAAGAGATAAAAATTTCTATGTCAATAAATAATAATCCCACTCCCTCATCTGTGGACATTAGAGGAGACCAACAAATCAATGGAAGACTTGCTGTTGCTGCTTCTAATCTCGAAGAGCCGGACAGGAGATGACACAAGTTATACCCATGGGGCTAAGCATGTGTGACGTCTATATAATGGGCTGCACATTGTTCAACAGAACACATTAATCTGTCTGAGTTTTAAGCATGTAAAAATAGATCTGTAACTACATTTCAGACTATAGCTACAGGGAACTGAATTGTGGAATCAATTATTCTGGAGTTGCTGTGTTGGTGGGCAGGGAAAAGAAATTGGGCCAAGAGACAAGGCAGGGAGGATAAAGACGGAGACGGGGAATTGGTCTGAGTCAGAGTGAATCACTGCAAATGTCAGGTAATCTCATATTTTAGCTTAAAGAAATTTGCTGCTGCAAACCTCTGGCATCACTGTGTTTAGTAAAGTCTACTGTGTTCATACAGCTTGAGTAAATGATGCTGGGTGCTGTGTTTGTTTGAAAATCAAGAAAGAGTGGCTGAAAGCCAGTGCAGAGAAGACAGAGGGAACCACCCATAAGAGGTGCTAGCTCAGTGAAAATGAGAATCAGCAGGGAGCAGTTCTGCATCTAAATGGACTAATTGCAATCTAGGGTCCATGAAAGGGCAGTAGTAGCTACTACCACTCCAGGACTAGTACAATGACAAGTTGCCCTCAGAGAGGGGGCATTTGGAGCCTCATTCACATCTTGTCTTGCACAACAGGCAAAAACAAAGGAAAATTTGCATTAAAATGTAGAAAATCCATAAAGACCAAGACAAATTTTTGGTTTCCCTCTGCCTTCCCAGCCCTGCACTTAATTCAGATCATCTCTTTGGGAAAGTGTTAAGTTAAAGTTCTCCTTCCTTATGATTTTAAACTTTGGAGAGAAGTTTCATGCTGTTTCTCCTCCTTCTCCTTCTCATCCAGGCTCTTGTAACTGTACAAACTTGCATATTCTCTGTAGCACTCCCACCAACGTCCTTGTACCCACGCTCACAACCTGCATGCCATTATATTTATTTTTTTCAAGTCTTTAGGATCTTTATCCCCTAAGATTTTTGGGTTATTTACTATGTTAGCCAAGTATTGACACCTATAAAATTCTATTATCTACCATCAAAATGTCTCTTTCCCTCCTCCTCTTTTCCCCACTCCCTTAATATTGGAAACCCAGGAATCTAGTCAATTCAGCATGTGCCAGTTTCAGAAATATTAACATACTCCTTCTCCTGGAAAGAGAAGAAAATTTTTCAGTGACTAGGAGAAAGCCTATCAAAGTTGGAGATATTACCTTGCCTGCATAAAATAAAACAAGCAGGCTGTCAGCTACCACTGCAGTCCTCCAATGACTTAACTGGTCTGGAAGATTTACTTCAGATTTCCCTCAGAATTTGACAGGAAGCTTCAGCTCCTTGTGACATTGTTTTTGAATTCTGTCTCACGACTTGGCACCTGGGTAGTCCTGGGTGATCCAAGAGGTAGAGAGAGCACCCAGGGTAGAAGTGCAGTGTCTTTTACAAACCTAGTCTTCTAAGATCCTCCAAGAAGAGAGGATCATTGGACTCAATGGGGAGACTGGGCATCACATAAAATGTTATACTTTTACTAAAATGGTAAGGTTAATTAGTTTTAGATTTAAATGTAGAGTATAGTTGAAATCCTTGAAGATGAAAAATTCTAGAGTTTTATAAGAAGCAAAAACTGGAAGAGGAAAAAAAAAGTCTACATTCTATTCGAGATTCCTTCAGGGAAATTCGAGAATATGTATTTGTCAATCAGGAGCAGAGTTCTAATGTTGCTATAGGATTCTCTTCCATGATCCTAAATCATGCTTGGTAACATGGAAGACGAGGTTAGTTTTAACAACAAAGAAAAGTGTTTACTTCTCTATGGCCTTTTATACTTTGTTAGGCACTTTCTGTGGGTTACAGAGAAAGTAATAAATTCCCTGTTCTATGGGGAAAATCAAGATTCTCAGGAGAGGTAAATGAGTGACCTGAGGTCCTATATATATGAAACCAAAATTGAAAGCAGTAGGTAAAACATCAGAATTGGGGTCAGAATAGCCTTTTCCCTCCATTAGTCATCTTTATGATCTTAGGAAGATTTCTAACCTCCCATGTCCTGAATTTCTTCATTTGTCAAGTGACAAATGCTGCCAATAACAGCTAGTGTGTGCATAATGGTTAAATGTTAAGACTTTAGAACATTAGATTTATTCTCTTTTCTCAGCTACTGACTACTAATGTAACCTCGAAGAAGCTTTATAACCTTTGAGCCTGAAAATCCTGACCTAAGAAGTGTAGAAAAGGAAAACAATACGGACCACCTAGCATTGTTGGTGAACATTTTAATGAGATGGTATACGTAGTTCCCTTAGAATAATTCTGGAAACATAGTAGTTGATGTAAACACTAGTCACTGGGACAGACGTGGTGACACAGTGGATTCATCCACTTAGTATGCCTGCATCCCATGTTGAAGTGCCTGGCTCAAGTCCTCCTCTGCTTCCCATCCAGCTTCCTGCTACTGTTGCACCTAAGAGGCAACACTTGATGGCTCAAGTATCTGAGTTCCTGCAACCCAGGTGGGAGACCTCATTGGAGTTCTAGGCTCCTGGCTTCTACCTGACCAAAACCTTGCTATGGCAGAAATGTGGGGGAGTGAACCAGTGCATGAAGGACAGACATATCCGCTGTGGCAGAAATTTAAAAGAGTGAACCAGTGCATGAAAGATTCTCCCTCTTTCTCTCTCTATTAGTTTGCTTTTGAATAAATAAATATTTAAAAATACATAGTAGTAGTAATCATTGGGATGAGCCAGGAAACCTCAGAGCTGGCAAGTCTGTCTTTCCTGCATTTTTGTTCCCTCAAATAGGGGGAAACCCATCATCTGCTTTTGATTCTAACTACACACATACACACACACACAAGTGTTGGGTGTGTCTTAGTTTGGTTTGTGCCTTGTTCTTGGACATCCTGTCCTGAACTATAACAATACATACATTCAAGAGTTGTTGTAAGGATGCTTGGGCCTTAGGCCTAGTGGCTAAGATGCTTGAGTCTCACACCAGAGTACCTGGGTTCAATACTTCCCTGTGGCTCCTGACCTGAACGTTCCTGCTAATGTAGACCCTGGGAGGCAGCCAAGCTTGGTCCTGGCCAAGCCTCAGCCCTAGTTCCTGACATTGCAAGAATCTGGGAAGTAAACTATGAATGGGAGCTCTGTCTCTCTCTCTCTCCCTCTCCAGCTGTTTTTCTGCCTTTCAAATAAATTTTAAAAATTTTAAAGAAGAGTTATTAAGTATGAAACAAGTTTCATCTGATAAGACGATTTCCCTTTTCTTGTTTTCTTCTATGGGGAATGAGAGAGAAGGAGAGAGGATGGAAATTGTTAGTACTTTTAGATAGGAAATAAATAGATTGAGTTTTTTAAATGAAGTCTTAAACTCTATAATTCTTATATTGTTGCTTTGTAAAAGATTTATTTATTTGACTTAAAAGTCTCAGTTACACAGAGAGATAAGGAGAGGCAGGGAGAAAGAGAGCGAGGTCTTCTATCCACTGGTTCACTCCCCAGATGGCCGCAAGGGCTACAAGTGCACTGATCTGAAGCCCAAGGGCGTGGGCCTCTTCTTCTGCTTTCCCAGGCCATAGCAGAGAGCTGAATCGGAAGTGGAGCAGCATATGGGATGCTGGCACTGCAGGCCGTGGCTTTACCCACCACAGCCTGAGCCCCATATTGTTGCATTTTGATTGCTTACTTTCAAGGAGGAATGACTTTCAATAGAGAAGATGTTAAAAAAAAAGCCTCATGCTGAAAAAGAAACGTTTCTCACAGGCTTCATCTGTGCATTTTCCTGGAGGAATGTGGGACTGAGGGTGTGCACAGATCCCCGGCTGCTCTCATTCCTTGGAGAGAAGCTTGGGGAGTGCCTGTTCTATTGGAATCCAGGACACTTGCCACCTTGCCACTGTGAAGCTTTTTACACGTTTCCTCAGCATCAGAAATAAAAGTGAGGCTGTGTCCTGGAGGACAGTGCACAGGGGGTTGAAGAGGTCACCACAGGATTTAGATTGCCGGGGGCGGGGGAGCGGTGTCAGAGGACTTTAGCAACTGGCTCACGGCCTCTAAGACTTGGACTAGCAATTGAGGACTTCAGATTCAACTGTCATGTTTAATTTTAATTTTGTTTGGAACCATTTGTAAATCATGGTTTTCTTCATGTCCCATTTAGTTAGCATACGTTTATCATTATTTCTGTTTTTTTCTTTTTAATCCTATTATTCAAATAATGTTAGGAAAAATTGAAAACTTCATTTTAATACTGCATTACTTGATTTGGGAATTTAAAATAAAGACAAGAAATATAGGCAAACTTTGGACATTACCTGTAGTTTGTGACATTTCAGGGCTCAACCTGAAGCCGAAAAAAAAGATTTTCGTTGATTAATAATAATAAAGTAATTAGTATTAATTATTGATTTTATGTGGTATCAAATTATGAACCACATAATTATTTTACAATATGAATAATTTAAAATATTTTTGAAATCACTTTGTTCTATCTTATATTTTAAGTATATTTTAAATAATTCCACTAGATAATATATAATAAGCTTGAATAATTTTATATTCTATATATTGAACTAAGCATTTTGCAATAATATTTGCATGTAAAGAGGAAACAAGACAGAAGGCATTGTGAAAGATTTGCTCTTTTCCAGAGCTCATAAATTTGAGTCAACTATCTCTTTCCCCAAGGTTTCTCAAATTTAATTCCATTGCCATGTCTATTTATATGTGAGGTAATTGGAGCTTGAGAATTTACTCATGCTGACATACAACTAGTAAGATCTGAATAGGACTTTAACCAAGGATCGTTCTGTGTCAAGTTACTGGCTCGTAACTCCTCCACTAGAGGAAATCCAGGGTGTCCTGGGAGAAGGAGTCTTTGCTGCTCAGTGAGGTTGAATTGTCTGACACTTTGTATAGGCCATGCCCTTCCCAGACAGTTGTATCAATATCCTCTGTATAAGCACTATTAATTTGAAGTTAATTTTCATTATATGTCCCTCACTCCTCTGGCATCTGTCTACAGTAACTGTTAATAAACTTTTAGTTTATTTATATGGTCACATTGATTGTAGATAGAGATACTTGTCTGAGAAACCATAGTAGAAGAAAAGATAACTAAAATGTTTTAGAGTTAAGCAAATAAGGAGAGTGTCAACTACAGATGTAGATTTGGATTGTATGGTGTCGGAATATGATACAATTTAGGGGTGTTCTTTTGTAGGAGGATAAAAGTTCAAAATTGAAAATACAAAAAGACACAAAAATAATAATTATGATGAGATTAGAAATCTTAAAATGACAAACGTAAATGTTAGATATCAAAATCTAGGGAGCAAAGATGTGTTTTTATTAGTTTTCCCCAAATTTTTAGGTTCTATTCTCTTTGTCTCTTCAACAACAATTTTATAATAGCATTTTCTATTGAAAGAATAGAGAGATAAACCAGTCTTTCTCTACCATGCTTGATCAAAGTCTGTCTCTATTATTGATAGCCCAGATACATAAAATATAGGATACTGCACATAGACTTGTTCACTGTTTTTAGCACTGCCAAAAGTTTGTTCCTTATAAACACAAGAATACTGATAAGTTCTACTTTGTCTGATTCCCACAGAAAATATATTGTTTTTATAATTATGTATTCTGCCTTGGAAAGTACATTTCTGACAGGACTGGGCTCCATTTAGTTGAGATACCTTCAAAGATAATTAATTCCACTCATAATTTCATTCATTTAATGTTTGGAAGCATTTTCCATAAAACAGTTTTTAATCTCAGTATTCAAACTTTGTTCTTCTGCTAACTGCATATTTCCATTCCTGAGGGTTACAGAAATTTTATTTTCTCCCTAGCATCTCTGGTTCTAATGAGCTCTGACAATGTCCATGGGCCTCAGTATTCCTGGAAGTCATTTCTATAGAAAGATGGTAACAGAGAGTGTAACTATACATGAACATGACTGTAGCCACACAAATTTATTACTTTTGCTACAAACTGAATGTGTCCAACTCAACTTCCTTTTTTTTTTTTTTGACAGGCAGATTTAGACAGTGAGAGAGACAGAGGCCGAGAGAAAGGTCAAAGGTCTTCCTTCTTTTAGTTCACCGCCCAAATGGCCGCTATGACCTGGCGCATGCGCAGCATGAATCCGAATCCAAAGCCAGGAGCCAGGTACTTCCTCCTGGTCTCCCATGCAGGTGCAGGGCCCAAGCACTTGGGCCATCCTCCACTGCCTTCTCGGGCCACAGTAGAGAGCTGGACTGGAAGAGAAGCAACAGGGACAGATTCCAGCGCCCCAACCAGGACTAGAACCCGGTGTGCCAGCACCACAGGCAGAGGATTAGCCAAGTGAGCCACGGCACCGGCCTCAGCTTCCTTGATAACTGCATTCTCAAAATGGCCTTAGCCACTTCAATGATGCCAGTGCTCTGATCTTAGACTTCCCAGCTGCCAGAACTGTGAGAAAAATATTTCTGTTCTTTATAAGTTGCCATCTGTGGTCTTCTGTTACAGCAGCACAAATCAGACTAAGACATTATTCATATAAATTACCCCCATTCACATTAGTCATATAAATTTTTCAAAAATATAATTTTTAAATACATTGCTAGATACCTCCCCGGTGTAAATCTTCCTCTAGGCACTTAGAACAATTACTTTTTAATGTAATTATGTCATTGATGGTAACTTTTCTTCTCTCCAATCATGTTGTGGCTTGATAAATTTTTAAATGAAAACATCTGTATTACTAATTCTCAGATTAAAAAATAGAACATAACCAGCACCTCAAAAAGGAACTATTTTTAAGAGATTCATTCTTGTGTCATTTTAAAATTTTTTCTTTCTTCTTTTCTTTCTTTTTCTTTTTTTCTCCTTCCTCCCTTCCTCTCTTTCTCTCCCCTCCCTCCCTCCCTCCCTTCCTTCCTTCCTTCCTTCCTTCCTTCCTTCCTTCCTTCCTTCCTTCCTTCCACAGAGATAGAAATGGAGAGACAGAGAGAGATACCCCATCTAATGGCTTACTTCCCAAATGCCCACAATGTCCAGGTCTGGGTTAGGCTGAAGGCAGAAGCCCGGACTTGAATCCCAGTATCCCACATGGGTCGGGACTCAAGTACTTGAGTCATCACCTGCTGCCACCCATGGTGTGCATTGGCAGGAAGCTAGACTGGAGAGAGGAGGGGCGCTTACAGACCCTGTCACTGCCCTTGGCAGAATTAACTGTGATTCTTACTTCTGAAACAGATTAAGTTTATCTGGTTTTTAACTTTATATAAAGAAATATTTAAAAATTCATGGGGGGAGTAGCATTGGGCACAGTGGCTAAGACCACGTTGACCCGGTTGCCCCTCTTCCAGGCCAGCTCTGTGCTGTGGCCCGGGAGTGCAGTGGAGGGTGGCCCAAGTCCTTGGACCCTGCACCCCATGGGAGACCAGGAGAAGTACCTGGCTCCTGCCATTGCATCAGCGTGGTGCGCCGGCTGCAGCATGCCAGCCGCGGCGGCCATTGGAGGATGAACCAACGGCAAAGGAAGACCTTTCTTTCTGTCTTTCTCTCTCACTGTCCACTCTGCCTGTCAAAAAAAAAAAAAAAGAAAGAAAAAAAAAAGAAAAAAAAAAAAAAGAAAAAGGCCACGTTGGATGATCACGTCCCATATCAGAATGACTGGGTTTGAGTTCCAGTTACACTTCTGATTCTAGTTTCCTGCTAATGGACATCCTGAAAGGCAGCAGACGATGCCTCAAGTACATGGGACACTTCCACCCACATGGAAGATCTGGATTGAATTCCAGGCTCCTGGGATTGTTGTTACCTAGTTTGAGTTATGTGTATTTGAAAATGCCTCTCTCTTTCACACACACACACATATGCCTTTCAAATGAAATGAAAATCACTTTTTAAAAAGCCATAGAAATGCAAATTATGAAAATAGTATGCATGGATTTCGCATTTTTTGCACCAAAATAAAATTATCTTTTCATCCTGTTTTTCATAAACTTTTAGAAAATTTAAATTTTATTAATATGCTTTTAAAATTTCATTAAAATTTATTTCATTTTATTTGAAAGGTAGAGTGACACAGAAAGTGCACACACACACACACACACACAGAGTCAGAGACAGAGATCATCCATCTGCTGCTTCACTTCCCCAAATGCCTACAATAGCAATGGCTGGGCCAGGAACCTGGAACTTAATCCAGATCTCCCACATGGCTGGAGATACCCAAGTACTGGAGCCATCATCTGCTGACTTGCTAATGACTTCCTGCCAATGAGTGCATTAGCAGGAAGCTGAATCTGAGAGAGAGTACCTGGGCCTGAAATCAGGCAGCCACTTAACTGCTATACCAAATGTCCATCCCCCATGGACTTTTTGAAGTTCCATGTATAAACAGATTCATTCAAAGTAGCTTGTGTCTGATCTCTTTAGCTTAATATTATATTTGTGAGATCCACTTATATTCTTACATGTGGGACTTCCTTTGTTTTTATTGCTATGTACTTCATTGTATTAATATGACATCTGGTGGGCGGGCATTTGAGCAGTTTCCACCTAAGATATTACTATTGACTTTGCTGTGAACATTCTTTTACATGGCATAGGGTACAGAATGAAGTTATAATAGCTATCTATCTAGAATGATAACTGCTGGATCATATTATCCAAAATATACTAGATGATACACATTTGGCAGAAACCTAATAATGTATATTTTTTCCATTTTAGCCATCTGAAGATTTATGTATATTACTGTCTTGGTGTTACAATTGCCATTTCCACAATGGCCAATTAAGTTTGCTACCTTTTCATATAGCTAGTGACTATTTGGGATTCTCTTTTGTGGTGTACCTGTTCAAGTATTTTACCCATTTTTCTATTTGATTGTCTATCTTTTCCTTATTCATTCATTATAATGCTTTGTAATTTATGCTGCCTTACGATCTTTTAAAGAAGCATCTGAATAAAATTTAAAAAATTGAAATGCAGTTAAATAGCAAAATGTTATGACTGAGATGAAATAAACTGTCTATGTTTCATTACATGACCTTGAAGAGCATTTACATTCCCATATATTTTACAAACTTACTTTTCTCATTTTTCGCTTGTAGTCATTTAATAATGTACAGATCATAAAAGATTACATAAAATATGTAAATATTATATAAATTAGTCTATTTTCATGACAATATTAGGGATTGTAGCAGCAGGTGTTTAGCATAGTTCTTAAAATGAATTCATCCCACATCAGAGCACTTAGGTTAAGGTCCTGGTTCCAGCTTCCTGATAATGTGGATTGTGGGAAGCAGCAGTGATGGCTCAAGTGACTGGGTTCCTGCCACCCATCTGGAAGAGCCAGATTCAGTTCCCAGATCCTGGCTTCAGCCCTGGCCCAGTCTTGGCCTTTGCAAGTGTTTAGAGAGTTTACCAGCAAGTAGGAGCCTGCTCTTTCTCTCTGCCTCTCAAATATTTCCTTCAAAAAAAAATATAAAAATACTAGGGATTGTACATTTCCATTTTATAACTCCCTCAATGCTTTGAAAGAAGCTTACTATTAAGATGCTGCTCCTTTTTAAAAAACTACATGGAAGTTTTTAGTTTTTTTTTTTTTAAGAAATTATGCTCTTCTTACACTATTCACATTTCTTAATAGTTTATTCATCAGAACTGAAGGGAATTTTTAATGATATCTGCAATATGTATTGTGTTTATAAATTTTCAAAAAGTTTGAAACTAAGACATCCTCCAAGTTTTGTCATGATGTTTGTAAGAGCTAATGTCGAGAATATTAGTCTTTTGTGGCATTGTGTTCACAAAATGCTTATTGCCAGAGAAGTAATATTTCTTGTTTCATTCCTTTGCTTCTTCTTTCTTCTAACTTCTTAGTCTACACTGCTCAAAAATTCCATCAATTATCTTTCTTGAAAGAAAATATGTTGAACACATGTCTCTTAGAATACAATAATTCAAGCAAGTTCTCCTCTTAAATAGGGCTCGAGCAGAGTAGAGAGGATACCTTATTACAACCCTGGTCTCTTAAAAGTCATGAAAGGAAAAAAGTTGTCAAGATTTTGCTATAAATGATGAATCATCAACAATGTTGTTTTGTTCTCACACATTGAAAATTCACACACATTTGTCATATCCGAATAACTCAAAGATAATTTCCAGCTGGATAGAATGGAACCCATGCTGAGAATATTAATCAAATTAAAGCCAAGATTCTGGAAATCACTGCTTTCTTTCATGCAGGAAGTTGTATTGCTGATTTCTTATCTTACAGCTGTATATAAAATAAGTATGAAAAGAGTAAGAACAAAGGTCACAGAAGATGTAAAGATAGGGTTTTGCAGTTAATTTTCATCTCACAGAGGAGCGCTGGAACAAAACCACCTCCCAGAACTGTAAATTGCTAAAAGTTAGACTCTGTATTCCATTTTTGTAAGTGCACCTATAAGAAGGTTAAAAGTAAAAAGCGTTTGTTAACTGTGTAGGTTGGATTGCCCTAGACTTTCAAAATGTGTTTGAAGTAGAGAATGAATCATTATGGACAAGCATGTTGGATTGGCAAGTATTTGACTGTTTCAGTGCCTTCTGGCTGAATGTTTTCCAACTCTCTATAACATAGATACTTCCCACATATTGAAATGTCTTACAGTTGTATTCAGAATAAAGGGAACCACACAGGAAGTCTATCTTCCAAAGAGAGTCCCTCTATATATAACGTTCACTTGGCTGTCAAAATAGAAAAAGGCCATCTGAAAAATGTCTAAATAGTGCAGTATTCATGGAAGCTTATTGTTTGGGGTTTATGTTTTACATTTACATTTAAGCATGTTTGCTGCATTCGTTGCTTATATATAAATTTTCTCAGTTTTTAATGATGTTTACACTATGTTGTATAGTTATGAAAAGTCAGATTTTATGCAATAAAAATGAATTAGTTGTCTTTTGCAAAGTGGAGTTATATATATTCAGGAGACAGCAAGATACATTAAAAGAGGCTTTATATATTTTGGCTTTTAGCCTTTAGTAAGCCTTGATCAAAGAGATACAAATAATGCAAAATATTGTCCCTCTTTTCCAGATCATTATCTCTAACAGAGCCATTAAAGGCTTGTTTTCCTCTGCTCCAAATAAAATTATGTATTATGCTTTTAAGCCTGTAAATTTTGCTTAGAACAAAATTGGAACTTAAAAGATATGATAGAATCCTTTAAAGGCTCCTAGTGCATTCAAATTCTTCAAATACTATTCATGTACAAACTCATGGGTCAAAGCATAAGACAAGCAAATTTGGAATCCACTTATCTTTCTTTCCATGCATGTTTCATTCCTATTAGGGTACCTTTCTTCCTGAATGCCCAATAATTTGTTCCTAGGCTAGTTCTTTTCTTCCTTCAAGGAAGACTATATAATTGATCAATTCTTTCAGATTAATGGATAATAAATTTTTATCTTCAATAGTTCTTGTACTATTTTGACTTAAATAGAAATTTCTAGGACATTGTATTGTTTATCCCAAAATATAAATGCTATTGTCCAGTCTATTTTATCCCTTCCTCCCTCCTTCCCCCCATTCCCTCCCCCCCTCCCTTCCTCCCTTCCAACCTCCCTCCCTCCCTCTTTCCCTCCCTGCCTTCCATCCTTACTTCCATTCTTTTCTTTTCCTTTCCCCTTTATTAAATCAGAGAAGACAGGGCTCTTGTGTGGTCTAAGGGCATAAAGTATAGGAAGAAGAGTCTTAGTGAAGACTAAAGTAAAAAAATTAAATACAAAGGAAGCAAGAGGTTTGTTCTGAGGTGGTGCTCAGCTTCAGCACAAGTGAAAATGAAAGATGGCAGGAGCTTATGTACAGATTCAAAGTACAGTTTCCAAGAAACTTCAATGCTAGAGTCAAAGAATGAAAATTGCCGAGTCCTCTTGTCTGTAAGCTAGGAGTAATCAAAAAGACTTATGATAGAGTCCTAGACAAAATTTTTAAAGATTGACAGACCTAAAGCACAGTTCTGGGTTCCAACAAACATAGTACAACCAACTTCTCCGTCCTTTGAAAAAGGTCCTGATTATATTTTATTGCTTCTAAAACTGCTATCTATTCTGGACACAGAGGATTCCAAAGAACCAAAGAATTCTTCCGACTCTTTATAGTTAACATCTGCCAGGAGTGGTCAGGAACCCAACTGAAGGGCTCCTGAAAATCTTTGGTACTTTTTTATTTAAATTGAGTATCTACTTTTGAATAGAAAGGTTTCCCTGGTAATATTTACACATTTTAAAAAATTTTAAAAATTCTTTTAAAGATTATTTATTTATTTGAAAGTCAGAGTTACAAAGAGAAAGGGAGAGATAGAGAGAGATCTTCCATCTACTTGTTCACTCCCCAAGATGGCTGCAGCAGCCCAGCTGCGCCAGGCTGAAGCCAGGATCCAGCAGCTTCTTTTGGGTCTTCACATGGGTGACAGGGACCCAAACATTTGGGTCGATTCTGCTGCTTTTCTCTGGCCATTATCTGGAAGTGAAGAAGCACCCATATAGGATACTGGCATAGCAGTGGGCATCTTTACCTTCTATGCCACAATGCCAGCCCTTATGCACACATTTATTTATGTATTTGTCAGCTTGTTCATTTCACTCACACATTGAAGTAAAGTTTATTACATTTGTATCTTAAGTAATGAGATAAAGTGTTAAATAATGCAACTAAGGTTTCTGTTCTCATAAAGGGATTCAAACAATGAGCAAACCAGTACATTTATAATATGGAGTCATAACCTTTAATTAATTAAAAGTTCTTCTTGTTCAATGGGTACATTTGTTGATGACTAAGACTTAAGCTTCAGGAAAGGCCATTTTTCAGAATAGTTTCCTCATAAATATTCATATTTCATTTATTAAAACATTCATATTTTATTTATTAAAAATAAATAATATTTTAATTTATAATGACAGGTACATCAAAAGTTATGCAGAAAGTTCAATAATACCTGCAGTTTTAAAAAAGATCAAAGCAAATCATCTTCAGATTATCCATCCTTTGTTTAAAGAGATCAGATATAATTACTAGGAACTTACGTCTATATTTAGGTACCTGAGCTAAGAATTTAAGATTAAAGGAGATATTTTGACTTTTTAAAATATTTGTCTTTTTTATTAAGACAAATAGTATCCGTAAAAATGATCTCATTGGTTATATTTACAACAAAAGATTTTTGAAAGATATGTAATTATAACCATCCATTAATGTATCTTCAAAGAAATTTCAAGTTGTTTGTGAATGGTATAGATGTATTTATTAGTATGATGGCATCTTCTGGCAACACTTAATTTTTATGCAGGGCACTTTCTTATCTTAACAAAAAAGATGAGATTACTGAAGAAAAATAAAGCTACTCTGAGCCAGCATTGTAGCACAGCAAGTTAAGCCACTGCTTGCAACACTGACATCTCATCTGGGGATGCAGGATCAAGCCCCACCTGTTCTGCCTTCTGTTCAGTTTCCTGGTACTGTGCCTAGGAAAGCAGCAGAGGGTGACCCAAGTACTTTGGGTTCTGCTGCCCAGATGTGAGATCTGGAGGGAGTTCTCGGCTTCTGGCTGTAGCCTGGCCCAGCCTGGAGCTTTGTGGTCATTTGGGGAATGAACCAACAGATGGAAGATGTCTCTCCATGTCTTCCTCTCCATCTCTATCACTCTGTGTTTCAAATAAATAAATGATTATTTAAAAAGAGAGGAAGGAAGGAGGTGGGACTGAGGGAGAGAGAGGAAGGGAGGAAAGGATGATTATCGTCTTAGTATTCTACCCGTGAAATACATGAAATATGTTTTCTTTATATTAATATAAGTTTAAGAAATGGAATGGTTGTGCAATCAGGCATTAGAACGATGTTTTTAAACTTGTTTTTAGCTTTCCCACACAGAATGCCTTTATCTATTCTGTTTGTCTGTAACACTCAAGATCCAGATTAAACTTCATTCCTGACAGCCGTCTAAGCAAAGAATTTGCTTTGAAACTCTGAATGCTTGGCCTGTTAGTCTTGAGACTATTAACTTGATGATTGTATTAATTTCACTTCTAGGCTAATTTTTTGCTATGAATATTGCTATGCATTGAATGTAGATTTCTCCCCAAACTTAAACACTAAGGTGAAATAGTATGAAGAGGGAGAGCCTTCTCTGAGAAGCAACTAAATTCATACCATAATGCCCTTCTAGGAGAGGTCAAAATTGCTGCCAGGGCCTTTGGTTTTACAGTTTGCATGTTACACAGTCTGTCCCACCAGAGGATGCCATATACCACCCCTTCTTGGAAGCAGACAGCAAGCCCTCACCAGGCACTGAACCTGCTGAATGAAGCCTTGCTCTGGACTCCCTAGCTTCTAGAATTGTGACAAATAAATTTTTATGATTTATAAATTACTCAGCCTGAAGTATTTTACTGCAGAAGCACAAGTGGACTAACTTAAAAAGCCATGTTGGGGCCGGTGCTGTGGTGCAGCAGGTTAAAACCCTGGCCTGAAGCTCTGGAATCTCATAGGGGCTTCGATTCTAGTCCTGGCTACTCCTCTTCTGATCCAGCTCTCTGCTGTGGCCTGGGAAAGCAGTGGAGGGTGGCCTGAGTCCTTGGGCCTCTGCACCCAGGTGGGAGACCCGGAAGAAGCTCCTGGCTCCTGACTTCGGGTCGGCTCAGTTCTGGCCGTTGTGGCCATCTGGGGAGTGAACCAATGGATGGAAGACCTCTCGCTCTGACTCTAGCTCTCTCTGTAACTCTGTCTTTCAAATAAACAAAATAAATCTTTACAAAAAATATTCTTGTTGGAATTTGTTTGATTTTTTTTCCTTTGTTTTATCTTTTTAATGGAAGGTTGAGTATACATCATTCTTTTTAAAAATTTTCTTCCATTATAGCTATTGAATTTAGTAGGACAGAGATATGTATTCTGCCTTAACACCTTTTATTATTTTTAGTAATTCCCCCTTTATGTTCCAGGATTCCCAGTGAATTCCTGAAACAATAGATAGTACCAAACACTATAAATACTGTGGTTTTTTTTATACATACTTATATGTGATAAAGTTTAATTTATAAATTAGGCACATAGTATATTAACAAAAATAAGCAGAAATAATTATAGTAATTTACTGTAATTTTAAAAACCACATTAATTATTTATTTATGACATTCTCTATTTAATATTTTTGGAACATTATTGACCAGGGGTAGCTGAAACCACTAAAAGCAAACTGCATATAAGGGCAGAGGGGGCTACTGTATTTTTAACAGGGTCTAAAGCTACTTTCCATACCTAAATTTCTCCTGACCTATGAAAATTATTGGAAAAGTTTGCACTTCCATTTTCCATTTTAATATCATTTATGTTTTTTTCCTTTTTTTATTCATAATGTTTGCTGAAGTTAGAGGCTTCTACCAGGGTTTGTCTGATAAACCACATCTAAGCTAATAAAGGTAGAGCTATTTCCTGAGGACACACCATGTGTAACGTGTGATCATACAAAGCAGTGATGAACAAGATATGGACCATATACAAAGAAAGACTTAAGAAAGTGTATATCTTGTGTGCCTCTTTCATTCCAATTGGTGGAAATATCCCTATGTAGCTTAACACTTGTGTTACTTATATAATCTTGCTTGTAAGACCTGCTTATCTGACTTGCTCAGCCAGTGTTTTGCCTTAATGGAAGTTCCATGGAGGGAGTGATGATGTAGTAAAATATTTCTGCATTACTTCTTCCTTAAAACAGAGGTATTCATGACTGTCTCTGAGAAAGATGGAGATGGTAGACTGTATCTTCAATCCGCCACCACTCTAGCCAAGTTTTTATTGCTGAAGGAAGAATTCCAGGATGGCCAAACCATTCTGAATAGTTTCACTGCAGGTTGCTGGAGAAAGACCTTGTGCATTCTCTTCAAAGTGACTCTAATGATTTCCTGCAAAGGCTCCTCCACTGTGTCACTGCCAGATGGAAAGTTTCTAGTGGCTCATCTCCAGATTGAGTCAGGCCATGTTTCCTGGGAGGGCTACACAGTTTAGCTAGTTGGTTAATTAACAAGCATTTAATAAACACCTACTGTGTGTGGAGCATTCTATATGCAATTCTGTTCTCTACCTTTGCAAAACCTACTCACACAACAAAGCTTGGCTCAAGTCTCCCTTTTTCTAATTTACTTCCTTTACTGATTCTAAATCATGTTGACAGTAGTTATGGCAATCATCTTCTGAGCCATAATATTTGGTATTTTACTATATTGTCATTATTTGATCCCTTATTGATGTCTAAGTATAAACTTTACTTTTCCAGCACAATTGTGAGCACAGAGATTTTATTTTTCTATTGTTGTTTGTTACACTTAAAGATTACTTAGTGACTTGAAAGATTTGTTATCCTTAACATCCTATTTTCAAAAAATGTGTTCCAAAGAATTATAGTCCTTAAAATATTCTGAGAAAAAGGGCAAGTGTTGGCAATCAATGTGGTCAAATCAGTTTGTGAAATGCCACACACACTATTACCCTCTCCTTGACATTACATGATGCAATTTGAAGACAATTAAAACTTTGAGACTTCATGTATTACAGGAAAAAATTAACTAGATATTCCTTAAACTTAGCCAATTCTTATTTAAAGCAATCAGACATAATCTCTAGCTATTACAGCTGAATTTGGGTATCTGAATTGAGAATTAAACATGAGTGAAAAATTTTAAATTTTGTTTTTAAAGACAAACACCTAAAAATTTGCTTGTTTTCTGCATGTATATGTACAAATGAAAGCTCTCTACCTGCCTTCATTGAACACCATTTGACATCCCTTAGAAGCACCATTCTATAGAAGAATTTTCAGAAAATACATCTCTACATTATAGCAATGGTTATTACCTGTGATCTAGTTAATACATCTGGGGATTAATGTCTGTTTGACACATGACTATGATGTTTGCCACATCCTTGAAGATGTGCAGCAACTTTGTGTAGGTGGTGGGTTAAATTTTTCTACATAGCCTTTGATACTATGATTGAGAGATACAAGAACAACAGGTGCATCAATCTTTCACTCTAATGATAGGATACTTTGGTTGATCAAGTTACATCTATCACAGTCTTCCTAAATAGGGAGGAACTGTCATTGTTCAAATTATATAAACAATAGTTCCTATACCAGAGCCTTCCAATAAACTCAGAAAACATTCAATTGGCAAATTTCATTGTTACCAGATTGAAACTGCAAGAAAATTTAATCTCATTGGATATATTCTATGGACTATTTTGCCAGAAAAGTGAATATAAAGGGATAAAATTACTCTAGTGGGGATGGTAGTTCCATGTTGGTGAAATTGGCAGACAAATGATTACAGAATTTAGGAAACACTCAGTGACCAAGGATTTTGCCACATTAATAGATGATATAATAAAGCCCCTGAAGTGGTAGGTCAATGAACACAAAAGTTTAATAATAATGGTTTTCTATGATAGTACTGAGGCTGGTCATGTTTTGAATTATTTTTGAATAAGTACTAAAATGTATTTATTTTATTGATTTGAAAAGTAAAAATGCAAAGAAAGAGAGAGAGTGAGCGTGAGAGAGATTTCACATTCACTGGTTCACTCTCCAAATGCTCACAACAGCCAGGGCTGGACTAGGCAGAAGCCGGAAGCTGGGAACACAACTTAAGCCTCCTACCCTGGTAGCAGGGACTCAATCATTTCAGCTTTCATCTGCCGCTTCCCAGGGTGAACATTAGCAGGACGCTGAAATGGAAAGCACAGTCAAGACTTGAAATCAAATATTCCAATATGGGGTGAAGGCATCCCAGTAGCAGCTTAAATGCCCACCCCTTTACTTCTTATTTCAAAACAATTAAAATATTGCAAAAATAATAGTGAGTGCCTGAATACTCTTTATGTAGCTTCTCATTTTGAAAATATTTTGCATAAATATAATTATATAAATCAGAAATTAACACTGATTAAGAATTGTTGCCAACTCTCTAAACATTATTAGGATTTTTCAAGTTTTTCCGCTAGTGTTCCTTTTCTGATCTAGGATCCAATTGCAGACACCACATTGCACATAACTGTTAGATCCTCCAACTCTGGGTTGGTTTCTCAGTTTTCCATGACCTTGCCATGTCATGACCTTGTCACATTTGAAGACTTCTTCTTATTTTGTCTGTAGCAAGTCCCTAGATGTAAGACCTATCTTATAAAGATTAGATTTAAGAGTTACATTTGTTATTGTTTATATTCTCTTTTTGGACTTTCCTCCCACATCCAGTTTGAGTTATATTATTTCTTAGTTTTGTTTGCGAAACATTGCTATGATTCTGAGATGTGGAACTATACAAAAAGCCATACTCAAAGAATTACTTCTCTGTCCATTCTTTACTACTAATCATCTCCTATCCCCACCATTCCCACTGTCTCCATGTGCAATGAATCCCTGAATTATGTTTTTTGCTCAAACGAGCAAAAAGCAATCCTTCTCATAAGAAGCTATAGGAATTCTTTCTCATTTTGCTTTTTGCATTTGAAAATATTCTATATCAATTAGAAGAGATTTTCTTTCTTTATTTTTACAGCTTCACATGCATTACCCAATCTTTTTAAGTGTCTATACATACAAACTGATGATAATAATTATTTTTACGCATCAATGCTGATGACTACTTTAGTCAAAATCAAAATAAATTTCCACATAACTTGCTTCTTGAATGTTTATCTCCTTGGCATCATGAATCAGGTAGAACTATGAAGACATGTGTCTTACTTTAGACCCATGCATAGGGTCTGGCTCATGCTTGTCTTCCCTTTCCTGTGACTTTTTGCTAGAGATGGCTTTTGCTTCATCTTGTGATCTCGGGTTTGGTTTTTGTTTGTTTTTGTTTTTTTTTTTTTTTTTAACTTTAATAAATATAAATTTTCAAAGTACAGCTTTTGGATTACAGTGGCTTTTTCCCCCCATAACCTCCCTCTCACCCCCAACCATCCCATCTCCCGCTCCCTCTCCCCTTCCATTCACATCAAGATTCATTTTAAATTATCTTTATATACAGAAGATCAATTTAGTATATACTAAGTAAAGATTTCAACAGTTTACACCCACACAGAAACACAAAGTGTAAAGTACTGTTTGAGTACTAGTTATACCGTTAATTCACATCGTACAACACATTAAGGACAGAGATCCTACATGGGGAGTAAGTGCACAGTGACTCCTGTTGTTGATTTAACGATTGACACTCTTGTTTATGGCATCAGTAATCACCCTAGGCTCTTGTCATGAGTTGCCATGGCTATGGAGGCCTTTTGAGTTCACCAACTCTGATCTTATTTAGACAAGGTAATAGTCAAAGTGGAAGTTCTCTCCTCCCTTTAGAGAAAGGTAACTCCTTCTTTGATGGCTCATTCTTTCCACTGGGATCTCACTCACAGAGATCTTTGATTTAGGTCTTTTTTTTTTTTTTTTTCCACAGTGTCTTTACTTTCCAAAATGCCTAAAATACTCTCATGGGCTCTTTAGCCAGATCCAAATGCCTTTAGGGCTGATTCTGAGGCCAGAGTGCTGTTTAGGACACCTGTCATTCTATGAGTCTGTTGTGTTTCCTGCTTCCCATGTTGGATTGTTCTCTCCCTTTTTGATTCTATCAGTTAGTATTAGCAGACACTAGTCTTGTTTATGTGATCCCTTTTACTCTTAATCCTATCATTATGATCAATTATGAACTGAAATTGATCACAGTGAGATGGCATTGGTACCTGCCACCTTGTTGGGATTGAACTGGAATCCCCTGGCACGTTTCTAACTCCACTGTTTGAGGCAAGTCCGATTGGATCTTGGGTTTGAATCTGAGTCAAGAGCTTCTTCTTTCATCCTGTTTTGCTCTGGGAACCATTCATCAGTATTGGTCCCACTTTGGCAGCAACATGATTCCTATTCTATGTGTTGGTTTCACAGTAAACTCCCCCGGCCTTGGTGGTCTTCTTTCTACACCACACCTCATCTGCCCGAAGCTAATCTTGCTGACTACTGCAAGGTCCATCTTTTGTCTCTGAAGTCTCTGCAAAACTCATACCCTCTAAACAAGATACCTGGGAGATGGTCCAATTTTCAGAAAACAAAACTGTGGGGAGCAATTCGGACTAGACTAAGTTACTGGAATTAAGACTTATTCTATGCATCTGCTCTCCCACAATATGGCGCTGGGAGAGAAGAAAACAGCTTCTACACAGGTGCCTCCAGTTCAGCCAATAAACTGTAGGACTCGCTCCTGATTGGAGGAGAGCAGCGTACTCGGCGTGTGGGCAGCCAAGTTGGGATTGGCGGAGGAGGACTATAAAGGAGGAGAGAGACGGCATGCACCAGGAACATCTAAGGGGAACATCTAAGGGGAACATCTAAGGGGAACACCTGTGCAGCCCCCGAGAAAGCCGGCCGGCGGTGTGCCGCTCCCCTGCAGAAGTGGGGAATGTGGCCAGGGGGAACTGCCCTTCCACGGAGGTGGAAGGGATAGTAGCCAACCCGGGAAGAACCAGCAGCAAGCCCGGGGAGGGCCGAGCAGACGAAAGAACAGCGCAGGGTCCTGTGTCGTTCCTCCACGAAGAGGGGGAGCGACAAAAACAGCAAATGTTGACAGTTACAAAATTCCCAACTTTAAAGGGAATGAGAAAAATATAGTTGTATGGTAGAAAGTTCTTAAATTCCAACATCTTACCTGATTTTTAATTTGCAGTCATTAAGATCCTAAGCAGTTATCCTAGGGAATCTACTTTATCTGAGAAGAAAACTTTGCAATTATCCAAATAGTCATAAACTCCACAAATCCAAATGCAGGGATAATATCTCTGTATTTAGCTATCTTCTCACGAAACTGTTATGGGATCATTTTCATCCCTTTTTTTTTTTTTCTGTCAGCACGCATAATAGTTTAGGAATGAGAATTTGAGCTATGTGAAGAGCACAAGACAGTTATTAGAGGAAATAAGTGGAAAACATATGCCACAAATATTTGTGATAAAACAAGCCATTTTAGTGCCAACATACAGTTTGAGCATTTTTACTACTTTCATATCTTCAACAGAAATCAATTTTACTCTCTTTCACATCAATAGAACATCTTCTAAATGAACCCCTGAGGTGGGTATATCAAGGGTATCTGATTTTTTTCATTAATGGAAAGCTATTAAAGCCATAAATAGGAATTAACAGCATTCAACATTCATTGCAGAAGAACTTTTCTAACAAAGAGTATACAGAAAAAAGAGTTTTCCATTAAGTTTGGCATTTAAAGGTGGGAGGTGATCTGAAAATTATAGCACAGAAATGCAGGTTCTAAAGATGAAAATGGCACAATGTTGGTCAATGCTGAAGAATTCGCATTTTCAGCTCAGGTTAATTTTACTTGTGCTATAAATGTATACACAAATATTTGCTACTCTAAAATTATACTGTATATATTTACTTGCCACAGATGTGTGATGAGTCACTGCACAATATGTTTAGGATAGGTGCAAATGATTTGGATGGCTAATGAAACTGCAATTAAAATAAATATAGTATTTTAAAATAAGCTACAGAGGTTAGACATCCTGAGACATTTCAAGGTTAGCTTTACTTGGTTTATGAACAGGATATTTATGATTATATGTATTTTTTTATAAATCTAGTTGCAGTCTGCATTCTCTGGATTTTTTATTATTTGACAGGTAGAGATATAGACAGTGAGAGAGAGAGAGAGAAAGGTCTTCCTTCCACTGGTTCACCCTCAAAATGGCTGCCACAGCTGGTGCTGCGCCGATCTGAAGCCAGGAGCCAGGTGCTTCTCCTGGTCTCCCATGGGGTGCAGGGCCCAAGCACTTGGGCCATCCTCCACTGCACTCCTGGGGCACAGCAGAGAGATGGCCTGGAAGAGGGGCAACCGGGACAGAATCCGGCGCCCCGACTGGGACTAGAACCCGGTGTGCAGGCGCCGCAAGGCGGAGGATTAGCCTAGTGAGCCACGTCGCCGGCCTATTTTGTGCTTTCTTTCTTCTTTTCTTACAGGACATATTACAACTATTTGTTCAAAATATCCATGTTCAACCAGTTCTCATATAATGTAATTTTAATATTCCCTCTTCCTTTTCCAAGATTTCACAGTGCTATGTATAAATAGGGCATAGTTTGCTTAACATCATTTACACCTCCCTTTTAAAATACTGGCCCTGCCCATCCTTTGTTCAAGAAATCATCTAAAATCTGCCTTCTGAAGGCTTCTCTGCCTCAAATGTAGTTCCTTCATAACCAGTTCAATTCTCGAAAACCTCTCGTCCCTTTATTTGATGTTTCCCAAGGCCACCTTTCATTGAGCATCACAAAAACCAGCTCTGTGAAAGGCTAAAGTTAATATAGCCCTGAGGAAGTGCAGTTTTGTCAAGAATCTTAAGCCTAGGAATGGTGGTTAGGTATAAAGTCTAGATTAACAGTGAGTTCTTATGACTTCGTAAGCCATGTGCAACCAAATTAATCAAGTTGAATTTTCTTTACTGGATGAGAACTCTATACATTCAATGTTAAAATTGTCCTCAAAAGTAAATATATATTAAGTAAAAAAAAGTCATACCACAATATTTTCTACAAGAGTTGTTATCGGGGCCAGTGCTGTGGTGTAGCGCTGGTAAAGCTGCTGCCTGCAGTGCCAGCATCCCATATGGGCACCGGTTCGAGTGTCTGCTGCTCCACTTCTGATCCAGCTCTCTGCTATGGCCTGGGAAAGCAGTAGAAGATGGCCCAAATCCTTGAGCCCCTGCACCCACATGAGAGACCCAGAAGCTGCTCCTGGCTCCGGGCTTCTGATCGGCACAGTTCCGGCCATTGGCGGCCATCTGCGGAGTGATGTTTATGGAGTATTCTCATAAAAATAAATGAAAACAGACTCAACTAGGAGTGGAGTTGTTTGTTTTGTAGAATGTAAGATATGAATCAAATTATAAACCAGGGATAGGAATTAGCCAAATAAACGTGACAGGAATGGTAGTACAGGCGTCAGTGACAAATGAACCTTGTTACAGAGCTAGGAGAGGGACTAATGTCCCTGGGGAACAATTTGTAGTGCTGTAATATCCAGTGGGAGCCTGATGAGAGTCATAGCTGGAAAGTATGCAGACACCAGATATTAAAGCATCTGATAAACTACTGAAAACACGCTCACGTTTTAGGAATGGAAAAATCACTCAAAATTTAAGGCAGAGAAAAGCTGTTAAGAAATTTAGGAGAGGGTTGGGCATTGTGGCACAGTGGATTAAACCACTGCATATGATGCTGGCATCCGATGAGGGTACCAGTTCAAGTCCTGGCTGCTCTATTTCTGATCCAGCTTCCTGCTAATGTGCTAAGGAAAGCAGTGAAGGGTGGCCCAGGTGCTTGGGATTCTGCTACCTACATGGAAGACCAAGATGGATTTTCAGACTCCTGGCTTTGGCATGGCACAGCTCTGGCTGTTTCAGCCATTTGGGAAGTGAACCAGTGGGTGGAAGATCTCTGTGTGTGTGTGTGTGTGTGTGTGTGTGTATCCCCGTCTTCCCCCAACCTCATAACTCTCAAAAAAGTAAATAAATTTAAAAAGAAAGAATTTAGGAGGGTAACTTGGAAATTGGACTCAGACTTGAAAATTATGAAACTAGGGGTTTTGGCTCTCTTGGAGCCCCCCTCCATGCTGCTTTGGCCAGAGGTCTTTGACTCTAATAAATCTTGCTTTCCAATTTCTTTGCTTGTCCACTTAGAAATTCTTCTTCCATGTGAGACAAAGGACCGAGGTAACATTTTCTCCACCACCATTTCACCCATAACATTTTGGTGCCATTACTCGGATAGCAGCTCCAATGTGACACGGATCCTGCTCAAGTTCAACTCCAGCCAGCATCAGATCATCCCGCTGGACTGCTGAGCACATGGACAGTTTTTTTTTTTTTTTTTCCGGAGAATTTTACTATCCTCCATAGCAATTCTCATTTTCTCCAAGACACCGGGTCCCTGACAGCCAGTTAGAAGTGATTAGCTTGGCTGCCAGTCTTCAGACTCAGGGGCAAGGCTTGCTGATTAGGCCAGAGCAATCGCCTGGAGCTGAGATTCTATTCTAACCCTTCTCTTCTTTGCTGTGGATCTGCCCTCCATGAAAGAACGGGGAAGAGGCCTTAAGATGACTGAAGGGCTCTGGCCAGGGCACTCCCCAGTGTGTACTGAAAATCTCCTGGCCAGATCCAGATCCAGTCCCTGACTGTAGATATTGGGTTCTGAAACACCTCCCCTCCCTCTTGCGTGGATTGGCCCTTCATGTAGGACTGGAAGAAGGCCTTGAGACAACTGGCAGACCCTGGCTGGGGCAATACTTCAGTGCTCCCAGAAGGTCTCGTGGCCGGGGACCAGACCCCGAGAGCTGGAATGGCGTTGGGCCGGTAAACGCACTCTCCTGCAGGGAGCAAATCCCCTGCCCTTTTGGAGTCCTCATGAGCTGTAAAGCCAGAGACTCCTCTCTTTGTACTTTTCACATCAGCTCTGGGAATGTTGGTTTTTTCCAATTCCACTTCCTTTCACAGGGACTGGCCTGACATGTGGGACTGGGGGAAGGGCTTGCAGTAACCATGAAATTCAGGCCAGGAACACTCTGGCATTTTTTTAAGGATTCCCTGACTAAACATCAGACCCCGATGGCCCAATGGACTGTTGGCCAAAAACTGCAATGTTTTTTTCCTTCCTCAGAGATTAATTTGTCAGCCAGACTTGGCACAGCTTGGATTGAGGCTATGGGCTCCAGCCTCCATGCCTCAATGAGTTATTCCTTTACACCAGATCCCAACAAAATCTCCATCTCTCTCTGCTCCTCTAAATGCTTCCAGTACCTCACCAGGTCTCAGTTCCTACAAACCTGAAATCCTGGTCCCATTAGTGAGTATTTCCTAGACATTTTATCCATTAGCTCTGGGTTAAAGCTTAGTTATCCCTTTTGCAGACAGGCAGTTTTTGGATCTAGACTCCCATTAAGTCCCCACATGACCCAAACTTGTATAGACAAGCTTCAGCATGTATCTGGCACCCCCTGTCTTCCTTCTCAAGTCTCTTTTGGGTCACTTCGGTCTGGTCCTTCCTATAGAGTATATACCTCAGAGGAGGTTTACTGGGGATAATTTTATTCCCCCACTCTGCTGCTTATTATTTTTTAAAGATTTATTTATTTATTCAAAAGGCATAGTTACAGAGAGGGAGAGGTAGAGAGAGACAGAGAGAGATAGAGAGAGAGAGAGAGAGAGGTCTTCCATCTGCTGGTTCACTCCCCAGATGGCTGCAACGGCCAGAGCTGCACCTATCCAAAGCCAAGAGCCACGAGCTTCTTCCGGATCTCCCACATCAGTTCAGGGGCCCAAAGACTTGGGCCATCTTCTACTGCTTTCCCAGGCCATAGTAGAGAGCTGGATTGGAAGTGGAGCAGCCAGGACTCAAACCATCACCCATATGGGATGCCGGCACTGTAGGCAGTGGTTTTACTTGCTACACCACAGTGTCAGTCCCCACTATGCTTCTTTGTGTCTTTACCTCCCTAGTCACCAACCTAGGTGGTAACCAGGGCTGGCACTCTCTAGCTTAAAAATACCTTTGTTAAGGCTCTTGCCATGAAGGCTCATTGTTGAAATTAAGCCCACCAGCTAAGGCTCAGGGTTAACAGTCTTATGTATAAGAAAAAGCAACAGAATATTTTTGACCAGAAAGAGGCCCAGTCTAGCACATCACCAGTAAAGAAATTTATCACTCCCTGCATGTGCTATTCTGACAAATATATTCACTAGGCTAAGGCATGGAGGGCTGAGTGAGTATGGGTAACCCATGTTAACCCCACTCTCACCTTCCTCCCTTCCCTGTGGGCTTCAGTGCACATCTGGACACCACAGGCAGTGAGAAAGTTTTGAGAGATATCTCAAATTCTGGAGAGATAAGAACTGGGGAACCCTTCAGTTTTTATACTCTCATTACAGAAGGCAACCCCTGGGGATGCATCCTTAGACTTTGGGATGCCTTTGACCTCTGAGCTTAAAGAAAATGCCTCATCTTTTGCTGTACCCCACCGGTCTGGGTTACAAGCTAGAGGATAGAGAAGTTATCCTAAGTGAGTTTTGAATAGTGCCAGCTGCTCTCCTCTGACTCCCTGTCTCAGAACTCTGCCTCCTAACTGGCCTCTTGCCTCTATTTCCATACGTGTGCTCCAGTATGCATTAAATTGTTTTCCAGAGTGTCACAGGTCCTTGGGTCTATTTAGTGAGCCACCACGGTCCCTTTGTTGTCCTGCTTGACTATTATTGAGGCTTTTAATCCCTGGTGAAGGAGTTTTTTTTTTTTTAATTTTTATTTTTTTTTGACAGGCAGAGTGGACAGTGAGAGAGAGAGACAGAGAGAAAGGTCTTCCTTTGCCATTGGTTCACCCTTCAATGGCCACCGCGGCCAGCATGCTGCGGCCGGCCGGCGCACTGCGCTGATCCGAAGGCAGGAGCCAGGAGCTTATCCTGGTCTCCCATGGGGTCCAGGGCCCAAGCACTTGGGCCATCCTCCACTGCACTCCTGGGCCACAGCAGAGAGCTGGCCTGGAAGAGGGGCAACTGGGACAGAATCCGGTGCCCCAACCAGGACTAGAACCCGGTGTGCCGGCACCACAAGGTGGAGGATTAGCCTATTGAGCCATGGCGCCGACCAGGAGTTTTTTTAATCAGGTGGCCATTGCCCCCATTGATGTAATTTTGCCCAGTGGTTTATGGGCAAGAATCTAGGGCCAATAACCTCAGCTTCGCAGGGCCTCCAGTGTTTCTCCCCCTGCCCTGCTTCTTCACCCACTCTTACAGGGGCCTCCATGTAGGCTGTTGCCTCTATTCTGCCTCCCATCAGAATCTCTTTAGGAACCTCTGGAGGGGTGCCCGTCTGCTCTTAATGATGTCCCCTCCCATAAACCTAACATAATAGGGAACAATCTCCAGTGTACTTCTTGTCCCTGGCACATTGGCCCCTGGCCTTCAGTCACCCTTGGGACCTATCCTGAAGCTGCCTGTTTCAGAGGCAGTCCCAAGTAGCTGACTGTTGACTAGGCATTGCTGGCCTAAGGTGGATTTTTGTTTTGTTTTGTTTTTTGTTTTTGTTTTTGGGGGGTGGGAGGGTGTAAAAGACTCAAATTCAATTTAAAATTTAAAAAGATATCTTTAGTAAATAACAATCTCATGCATGAGAATTTGTTTCAACTGTTAACTGGTCATTGGGTTTAAAAGAATTTCTCTCCATTTATTCTAGGAAGACTGCTGTCTTTAAAAATATTGCTTTGTCCTTGTCTCAACTGTTGAGGAATACGTTTTTTTTTTTCGGGGGGGGGGGTTCATGCAAATTGCTGAACTCTTTACTTAGTATAGAGTTGGTCTTCTTTGTATAAAGTTAATCAAAAATGAATCTTGGTGGAGAATGGAACTGGGAATGGGAGAGGAGGAGGGGTGGCAGAGTGGGGGAGGGTGGGTATGGTGGGAAGAATCACTATATTCCTAAAGTTGTATTTATGAAATGCATGAGGTCTGTATTCCTTAAATATAAAGTTCCTTTGAGAGGGAAATAAGTAAATAAAAGATAGTGCTTTATAACTTGCCAAACTTGTTTTGCAACTTGATTTAACAGGTTTCTGATAACAATGGGTTGTTATAGCCCCTCTAAGGTGGATTTTGCAACCTCTGGTTTAATGTTACTGATTTATAGCTATAGTTTTATAAAAAGGAGTAGAATTCCATATAAATGTAATTTTGACCTTAATTCAGGTACAGGTATGATATAATAGCATTTTCAATCATCTAGGTGTAATCGCTAAATATAGATTGGGTAAAGGCAAATGAGATAAATATGTCTAAATGTAAACTTTGGTACTCTTAGCATTTTATATTCTACGGGAAAACTATTTGGGTTTGTTAACATATGTTTTCCTAAATTGTCCACATGGAAATAGTTCAACACTACTTGGAAGTAACTAAGGTTGAGATTCGATGTGTTATCCTATTTAGAAAATATTGTCTTATTTGACATAGAACTAGAATCTGATCCTCTGTTAAAGCAATGAGGTTTTTGCAGTGCATATATGTTAGTAAATATTTTGAAATAGTCTTAAAAATCTGTTTAAAAATTGCAGCATTGGCCGACACCGCGGCTGAATAGGCTAATCCTCCGCTTTGTGGCGCCGGTATAAAGGGTTCTAGTCCCGGTCCGGGCACCGGATTCTGTCCTGGTTGCTCCTCTTCCAGGCCAGCTCTCTGCTGTGGCCAGGGAGTGCAGTGGAGGATGGCCCAAGTACTTGGGCCCTGGACCCCATGGGAGACCAGGAGAAGCACCTGGCTCCTGCCATCGGATCAGCGCAGTGCACCGGCCGCAGCGCGGCAGCCGCAGCGGCCATTGGAGGGTGAACCAATGGCAAAGGAAGACCTTTCTCTCTGTCTCTCTCTCTCACTGTCCACTCTGCCTGTCAAAAAAAAAAAAAAAAAATTGCAGCATCTCCTTTTAATAGTTTTTGTTTAATTGGTGACTCTCAGTTTTCTAGCCAGCTCCAGTAAGCTATTTTCTCTTCAGTGGTTCTGACTCTGTTAAAATTGTTCCAAGTTATGGGATAATTCCATTTGCTAACTCTTATATTTAAGGTTTTATTTCCAAATTTTGGGATGACCAAAGAGACAGATTTTGTGTTCTGCTAAAGTAATCTCTTATGTTCTCGTAATGTCTCTGTTGAGTTCTGATTATTTAAAAACAGCTGAGTTTTAAAAGAGTTATGGTTTATTTAAGTATATACTGATTCTAAAGCATCTGAGTAGTCATTTTGTAACAACGATCAAATCTGCTCTATATTACCTCATGATGTTAAGGGATCCAATTTCAACCAGATATTTTAAGCCTCTTGGCATCGTTGACAGGCATTAAAAAATCATAGTTCCAACTTCTTTGGACTTTGATATTTCCAGTTAGGCCTGGGAAATACCAAAAGATATATCTTTCATCTTGTAGAGATACCAACTAATCAGGCTATTTGGATTATATTAAAGGTACTGTCAAGATGTGAAGTGGTATCAAATTTTAAGTTGTGATAATGTAAAATTCTACTGATACAAATGTCCAAAAGTTAAAAAGTCTAATGACCTTGTATTTTCAGGTATTATGGTTATCTTAATGAAAAGGCCCAGAGACCTAAAAAGGATGTTCTATAAAATCCTACAGGTACTTTCTAAGATATTGTGTGGAGTAAGCAAGTGCCTCTTCTTGTTGGTTAATGAGTTTGTAATTTTAAAATATGGCTACTTAAAGTCTTTCATTATTCACAGTTTTGTATTCTCTAAACACTTAAATTCAGATTTACTGCTCATGGAAGTTACAACATTGTTGGTTCTATATTTAAATGTGTCCTCTTTTAGGTTCCAAAGGACTTCTTCTTTTTCCTGACCTCTATTGTATTCAATACTTTGGGACAGTTTTATAAGCAGTTAAAGCCAATAATGGACTTCAAGTTCCGACTGAGAAAAAGTATGGTTAATTCAAATTACTAAGAGCAGGAAGTAATTCTAATTGATTGGGATTTAAAAAAAAAAGTTATATATTATAAGAAGCTATTACTGGGCTGGTGCCGTGGCTCACTAGGC
This sequence comes from Oryctolagus cuniculus, assembly GCF_964237555.1. Taxonomy (NCBI): domain Eukaryota; kingdom Metazoa; phylum Chordata; class Mammalia; order Lagomorpha; family Leporidae; genus Oryctolagus; species Oryctolagus cuniculus. The sequence goes on along the minus strand of NC_091432.1, from coordinate 188,960,882 downwards.
TAATCCTCCGCCTGCGGCGCCGGCACCCCGGGTTCTAGTCCCGGTCGGGGCGCTGGATTCTGTCCCAGTTACTCCTCTTCCAGTCCAGTTCTCTGCTGTGGCTCAGGAGTGCAGTGGAGGATGGCCCAGGTCCTTGGGCCTTGCACCGGCTTGGGAGACCAGGAGGAAGCACCTGACTCCTGGCTTCGGATCGGATCAGCGCAGTGCGCCGGATGCAACACACCGGCCGAAGCGGCCACTTGTGGGGTGAACCAATGGAAAAAGGAAGGCCTTTGTCTCTGTCTCTGTCTCTCTCACTGTCTAACTCTGCCTGTAAAAAAAAAAAAAAAAAAAAAAAAAGAAGCTATTACTGGAACTGCTTTATTGTTTTATCTTGCATGTTATAAATGTGTACATATTGTACACATTTTGTACAAATGTATTAAGAGCTCTGTTTTAATTAGCTTATAGATAAAAGATTGCTCATAAATTTAAACTGCTAAATTAACCAAAAGTGCCCTTTTTGGATCGTGTGACCTAAATCTTTGTACCAGATATTTTAAATTTGTAAGTAGAAAGAAACTAAAAATGTTTAAGTTGTTGATATGGTTGTACCTAGGTTTGCTGATCAAAAAATTACACTTGTGTTAGATATTTAAGTGATATTTCCAAATACATGAACTCTTGTCTTGAAATTTATAAAGGGCATTGGTCCTTTGGGTAAATGTTTTCATATTTGTTATTTAGCAGTTAAAATTGTTTGCTAAGTTTTCATTTGATATTGAGTTATTGACAATAAGTGGCCTGGGAAGCCTGACTTGTTCCCTCATTTCTCTTTTCTCTTCAAGATGGGAAACTGATTCTATTCTGAAAGACTCTCCAGGATGTACAATTTGATCTTTAGATCTTACAAAAGGGATGGCTAACATGTTTCTGTAATAATAGCATAACCAAAATGAGAGCTTAAATTATGATATCACATCTAGATGTACCTTGCCATAAGCATAGTAAACAGACAAAACCTCTCTTTTCAAACCAAAGGGAGAGAAAGTTTTGAAGTGAGGCCATAACTTTCTTATGGGCATTGTCTACCTCACAGAAAAACCACTATCAGAACATGTCCATGACTATTGATTTCTACCTTACATCACCAAAGATTAGAGATGGGACTGAGCACCCCCTCGACTTGCCTTCCCTTAAAGGTTTCCTGGTTTACTTTAACAGGAACCAGGAGGAAGAGGAAGCTAGGCAGCAGAAGCAATGTAAAGACAGGTGGCAGGCCCATTAATGGCTGCTTTACTCAGTGATCTGCCATCAGGGAGACCCAACAGGCCAGTCCACCACAAATGGCATCAGTTTTCAATGAAGAAAGCTAGGGCTTCGGATGGACACAGAAGTCAGCTTTTGGAGCCCCCTAGCAGCTGTGCTAGCCAAGAGCAGGGTCGCTGGAAATGGAATAGCCCCAGGGGTTGAAGGATCAGAGCCACAGACCTGATCCAAGCTAAAAAAACGCCCTTCACTCAGCCCAGTTTCCAAAGTAACTACTACTGTTGAGGGGATGGTAAAGTAGGGTCAGTAGCATTGTAGGAGGGACTATACATTTCCCATTAGAGATGCCACCTACCTTCTACTCAGGTCAGCTCTCCTCCCAGGCCAGTTAGGTCATGCAAATCAACAAGGTGCCTTCCCTAAAGAGGTTCACACCTCCCTTATAATGTCTCTTCTGGTACCCCATATGAAAAGACAGATAATTCTGGGCCTCAAACCTGATTATTATTAAAGCCCATCTGAATATTACCAAGCCCCTCTGTCAGTTTCTGTTTGCCTCTCAATGGGAAAACTTGTTAGTAGTTTAGATAGCACCTTTCTTAGGTCCTCTAGTAATGATTCTGTCATTTGTTTTTGACCCTGTAAGTTGAATCTGCTTGTTAGATTCATTTTCTTCAGTCTTGAAAAATTCTAGATCGCCATGCACATGAAACCTTGGATGGAAGTAGTTTCTGAAAGTTGACACTGCACCCTCCACCTGCTGCTGGAACCCTGTCTTGATTGCCATTCCCAACGATGCCCCTTTTCAGTGTGAGGCAGCAAGAGCAGTCATCATCCAGTTCCCCTAACAGAAGTTAGGGCCCATTCTTCTGGGGTGGAGGAATGTGAGGAGTCACATGGGTTAATAGGCAGTCAGGGTGGTCCCAGAAACAGGGTGCAGAGTGCTTGCTTTCCACAGAGTTATCTTTAGCAAGGTCAAAAGTGCCTGCCTGCCCACTCCTTGAAAGCTTCCAATTTTACCAAAAGATTAGCAAGGGAATAGGGATTCCATCCTTCTGAGCTCACAATTTATTGTAAACAAGTTGACTATCCCAGCCCTTGGCAAATAGGATTGCAGACTCAGTCTTTTGATGGGTTTTGTCTCCACCTTGTAACTGAATGTCAATCTGATTGCCAAGATTTTTTTCCTCCAAAATCATGCTTAAAAACCCCACTACTACCAGCATCTTCAGGCTTTGCACCTCTTAGAGTCCTCCTCCATTCTTCTCTGGATGGAGGTCTTTCATTCTAATAAATCTTGCCTTTAAATCTCAAAAAGAAATAAGAAGAAAAAGAAAATGATGAAACTAAAGGCAGGGAGACCAGTAGTCTGAGAAGTGATTTTTCAGTCTTCCTAGTGAGAAATAGAACTTTAGGTAACAGATACAGAATGGACGCCCTGAGGGCCAGGATGTCTGTTTCAGTTATTCAATAAGTTAGAAGTTAGTAGAATCATCCTAATGTCTGGGGGAACACTTTATTAGTATTTGAAGAAAGAAAGGAAGATGGAAGGAAGGAGGGGAGGAAGGAATGAATAGAGGGATGGGGATGATTGAAGAAAAGATACTAGAAAACATCTCAGGGACAGGCATCTGATACAGTGGTTAGGACACTGTTTGGGACGCCTGCATCTTATATCAAAGTGAGAGAACAGTGTAGCTTCAAGGTTAGAGCACAGGCTCTGGAGACAGATTTCCTGGGATTGAATGCCAGCCTCAGAATCGATGGCAGCTACCTACCTGCCTGGGTGCATGGGGAGTATGCTAACAGCTGTCTGGGAAGAGTGTGGGGAGCAGGGCCAGGCTAGTGGATGGAAGTAGTCCATCACAGTGCCCCCAGTCTAACAAATATTTCTGTAGTGTAGTGGTTATCATATTCACCTCACGTATCAAAGTGCCTGATTTGAATCCAGACTCCAACTCCTCCACTTCTGATCCAGCTTCCTGCTAATGTACACCCCGGGAGGCAGCAAATGATGATTCAAACACTTCGGAACCTTGCTTTCCGTATGGTAGACCAAGACAGAGATCTGAGTTAATGATTTTGGCCTGGTTCAGCCCTTTCTTTTCAGGCATGTAGGGAGTATACCAGCAGACAGGAGATCTCTCTATATATCTTTCTGCTTCTATCTTCCAATAAAATGCAAAATAAATAAAAATAAAATACACCAAAGTATTGATTGATTGCTAGATCTTGTAGACTCATTTGGTTGATTCAATTCTGTTTTGATTACTTGGGTAATCAGTGGATTCACTGAAACAAAGAGTAACAAAGTGGGAAAGTAACAAGTGAGTAGGGACAAATTATGTCCCCGTTGAATATACTGACTACTAAAAGCTGGTCATTATGTTAGGTACAAGAAATACAAGAGTAAACAAAGCACATTCCATACTCTTGTGGAACTTAAAGTTTGATGCAGCCCAAATAAAGTAAATACAGATTATTAAATGAGGAACACTAATATGACATTAAGAAGCTAATTAATGGAAGAAGTAGTCAACTGCTGCAGGTGCAGTAGTCATAAGAAATGCTGGAGATGTCAAAACCAAACATAGATCCTGAAATTTTAAGAAGAAACTATGTGAAGGCTATCAGAAGAATGCTATAGGCAGAAAAAGGGAGCTTGTCATGTTCAAGGACTTGAAAGGGGTCAGTGTTTACAGAGCATAGTGCAGAGAAGTGCTGGCAGGAACTTTCAAAAGTGACAGTTGAGGAACAGGAGTTCTCAGTGTGCAAGTTATGTGAAAAAGCAGATGGTATCTGGAAGAATGGGAGTTAGTGGCCAGAAAGTGGAAGTGTGGCTGTTTTCAGAGATGTGGTTCAGTTTGGGAAGTGAGTGTCTGAATCAAAGTACTTACGACAGGTATCAAAAGGGAAGAGGTCAGGGAATGTAAAAGAAGGCTACTAATGGCCTGTCCTGGTGTTCTTGTCAAGCAAGGTTCGGCAGCAGGCAAGGTGTATTCCATGACTAGAACATGTTTGCTAATTTATAAGTAGGCAAAACAAATGGATCATTCAAAACATTGAAGATTCTTAGTTTTCTTCACTTACAAATGGATTAGTGAGAAATGTTGCTTTTTGCCTAAAACGGTCACTTTTACCTTCAGCAACAAAGAGTAGTGATTCCCAAACTTGGCTAAGTGTAAGAATCACCTAGGATGCTGGACACACATGCAGACGCTTGGGTGTCCTGCCAGGTGTGCTGAATCACAGTTTCCGGGTGCAGTGTTTGGAGATGCTCATCTTTAATAAGTATCCTGAATAATTCTTCAGGTCAGGCAAGGTGGGGAGTGCATTTGTAAAGGAAACACAGCTCACTGTGGGTCAGGACACAGAGACTCCAGGCGCCTTTCTCTGCTAACCAGCTTTAGGCTTTTGATCCAATTACTTGATTTTCCTTAAATCTCTGCTCCTCTACAAAATGACTTTGAGGCCCTTTATGCAAAATGTCCCTTCATTACCATTTCTGTGGGCGGTCTTGTATGAATTTCTCTGCATACTTTAAATCAATGGTTAAAATATGTAACTTCAGGAGAGAGCAAAAACAAAGAGCAAAGTACAAATGACTTTATGCACATTCTATGAAATTGATTAAGATGGAACGATTCTCTTTTTATTCCTCATATTTTGAAGTGCTGGTCACTTTACCATACCTTTGTGGAAATAAGCTAAGTGATTTAAAAATCCTCTTCTTTGGCTCTCTCCTCCTCTCTCTCTCTCTTTCTCTCTCTCTCTCTCCTCTCTCTCTCTCCTCTCTCTCTCTCCTTCTCTCCATCTCCTGATCTCTCTATCTCTCTCTCTTGATCTCTCTTACGCTCTCCTTCTCCCTCTTTTCCTTCTTCTCCCCTTCCTCCCAGTCTGTCGGCTTTCCCCTAGTAAACTCGTTCCCTTACTCCGGTGTTTGTTTTGTGGTTGCCTTACATCGGTGCCATGACTCGGATCCAGGCTCCCCCAGTGACTTCGCTCTCCCTTCAGGGATCTCTGAGCTGCCTGGGGTCCTGGATTTCTGCCAGTCACAAAACACACCCCTGGAACTCCTTCCACCGAATGCTCCATGATCTCCATCCACACATCAGCCTTCCAAATTCTGAGAAGCCTTTAAAATCAAAGAGCTCTTGACTAGGAAGGTCCCTCAGAACTGCAGCCTCCTAGAGGTTTCTGAAGCACTAAACTTTGGGTAAGGCCTGGCATAGGCACTTCCAAGAGTTACAGGTAGATTTCACCCTGCTTGAAATTGTAAGGTAGAGACTGTTGGATAGGAGCTGGTGGTGTGGCGTGGCAGGTAGAGCCGCTGCCTGCAGTGCTGGCATCCCATATGGGTGCTGGTTCAGGTCCCGGCTGCTCCACTTCCGATCCGCTCTCTGCTATGGCCTGGGAAAGCAGTAGAGGATGGCCCAAGACCTTGCATCTGCATGAGAGACCCGGAGGAAGCTCCTGGCTCCTGGCTTCGGATCTGTGCAGCTCCAGCCATTGCAGCCAACTGGGGAGTGAACTAGCAGATGGAAGACCTCTCTCTCTTTGCCTCTCCTTCTCTCTCTATGTAACTCTTTCAAATAAATAAGCAAATCTTTTAAAAAAATCCTCTTCTTTTTAATTTCTTTAAAAATTTTAAATGAAAAATTTAATATAAAAAAGAAATAACAGTTAAAATGAAAATTCTTACACACAATATATCTATTAACTATTTCTATATTAAGAGGAAATCATAAGAAGCAAAATAAATATTTTAATAGTAATATTTTCTTTTTTTATTTTATTTTATTTATTTATTTTGACAGGCAGAGTGGACAGTGAGAGAGAGAGAGACAGAGAGAAAGGTCTTCCTTTTTGCCATTGGTTCACCCTCCAATGGCCGCTGTGGCCGGCACATCGTGCTGATCCGAAGCTGGGAGCCAGGTGTTTCTCCTGGTCTCCCATGCGGGTGCAGGGCCCATGCACTTGGGCCATCCTCCACTGCACTCCCGGGCCAGAGCAGAGAGCTGGACAGGAAGAGGGGCAACCAGGACAGAATCCGGCACCCCGACCGGGACTAGAACCCGGTGTGCTGGCACCGCAGGCGGAGGATTAGCCTATTGAGCCGTGGTGCCGGCCAATAGTAACATTTTCTAATAAAGTATTTTTTTATGTTTAAATATTTTGTTTGCTACTAGTTATCTGATAAGTAGGACCTTTTGTCTATTTTAGTATTTTTGAAGCTATGACTTGTAATGAATTAATAGATTATAACTGAGAAGTTTTTTTCCTAATTAAATAGAACATAAAAAGACATCCCATAAAGTATGCTAAGCATTATTTTCTGAAACTTTTGTATCAATTATATACATCTAGATACATGTTTGTGTGCATTCTGAGACTTCATATGAAATGAATTTATGTGGTCATAATCTATAATATACATTGCTTACTGCTATACTATAAATAACATTAATTAGTTTTGAAATATTAAATAAAGTCTGTGAACACTGTTCATAAAAAATAAGAAAAAGAGTTTAGCCTAAGCTCCCAGGCATCTACTCAGTGAGCTTTGTGCACTCTTGTTTGTAAGTACCTACTCCATCTAGTTTGTGCTCTGACCCCAGACATCCAGATAGGAAGACTATTAACAATGGTGCCTGGAACCATAATTTAAATAAAACACATACACCAACCTTAAAATTTATTTTTTTTTTATTTTTTATTTATTTTTTTTTTTTTTGACAGGCAGAGTGGACAGTGAGAGAGAGAGACAGAGAGAGAAAGGTCTTCCTTTGCCGTTGGTTCACCCTCCAATGGCCGCCGCTGCAGCCGGCGCACCGCGCTGATCCTGGCAGGAGCCAGGAGCCAGGTGCTTTTCCTGGTCTCCCATGGGGTGCAGGGCCCAAGCACCTGGGCCATCCTCCACTGCACTCCCTGGCCATAGCAGAGAGCTGGCCTGGAAGAGGGGCAACCGGGACAGAATCCGGCGCCCCAACCGGGACTAGAACCCGGTGTGCCGGCGCCGCAAGGTGGAGGATTAGCCTATTGAGCCACGGCGCCGGCTACCAACCTTAAAATTTAAAGATTAACCTTGTTCAAAATCATACTCAGTGCCATGTTTACTACCTACTTTAAAGCCAGATTGGAAATGTCAGTCTCCTCTATTTAGTATAAACTTGAGAGCAGAGACCATGAGCTTCTGTTCAAAACAATATCACTTATTTTAATTGACATGGGACAAACAGGAAATTTCAATTGGATGTACTAATTTTCTTTTAATAAGCAGTGATTCAAACTCCTTGAGTTTAGCATAAGTGAGAGTTTATGGCTTTTTGAGAGGGAATGAATTTGAGGCAGACGTTCATTTAGTTTGAAAAAGACTCTGCTTCTTTATGTCTTTTCCCTGAACCTGACACAGACAGCCATATGTCAGATCCAGAACCAGGACAAAAAAAAACAAGTCAACGGGTCTTTAATGACAACATGAAATTTGGAGTTTTAAGACCTACATGTTCATTGAAAAACTGAACTTGCAAAGGTCAGAGAGTGACATTTTCATAAATTAATACTATCAGAAGCTGCTGGAATTTTCACAGTTCTCTTATTTGAAACCAGCAGAAATTCGAACAGAGGTCATACTGATTATGCTGGGAACAAATCTAAAGAATTCCAATGCATGGAAGAATTTTCTTTGAAGAAACAGTGATAAAACTCAAATGTTTTTTGGAATGCTCAATGGAATCACATCTATGTTTTTATGTTTAATGCCTTTTCAGTTGCTCCAAAATATATTTTTCTCTATAGATACTTGAGGTTTTTTTAATAGTTTTTACCCAGAAGTAGCAAAAATCTTACACTATGACTTTCAATTTAATGGCAATAGAGTTGAGCTTAAACTGAAAAAAGAGGAAAAGAAAAGAGAAGAAAAATTAATTTTCCATTTTGAATATTTATTAACTTTTGAAAAGTTCATATCTAAGTGAGCTCCAAACACAGTAGTTGATTAGAAATTATTAAATATTTATTTGACTTTTATAACTTGCCATTAGGTCAAACATAAAGAATATTCTGAAA